>NW_026898845.1:0-64768 GCF_033153095.1 Gastrolobium bilobum | reverse complement strand
TCATGTCCTTTAAAATAAAAAATATTTTCCTTTTTTGTAACTAAATATTTTCCCTTTAAAATTTAAAAAAGAGGACTAAAAAAATAAATAGACAACCTTATAATTTTGAAGAAATGCTTATGATAAAATAAATAAATTTTCTCTCTTTCCACCAAACAGATCATGGATTTAAAACAACAGTTATTCAGTAATCTAGATCTATAAGCGAGCACAAATATCTAGAATTTTCTCCACCTTTCATATATATATATATATATATATATATATGTATATATATATATATATATATTATTAAGACATTTCTGTCTCAGAATGTGGTAGTGGACTAGTGTCATCTCTATATACATGTAGATGTATAATTGACACTTCGGTATCATTCACAAAAATTTTAGAAAGCTAAATTTTCCATCCACATTAGACTCATCAGTCTTTACAAATAATCTTGTTCAATCATTCACAAAAATGTCGATGTTGATCAGACTAATTATTAACCAAACAAGAACAATAGTGAAAATAAAAGTATAAAAATAGAAAGAATGCATGGTTACGTGACTTGTTGGTTATACAAACTCAAAGAAAATACAAATGAATGGAGGTCAATCTCAGTAGAGAACAAATCTGGGAAGCCAAAGAATTAAATTTGAATCCCATTTACAACTACATAGACAACAAATAATTGGTGTTATCAACTACATAGACAACAAATAATCCGAGTCAATCATTTGTGTAATAATCCGAGTCAATCATTTGTGTAGGATCATAAAGATCAAAGTCAGAATCAAAGTCCAAGTCCAAGTCTTCATTTAAGATTGAGCCTATTGAGCTTAAATTGGTAAGATGTGAAGCATAACTGCCATCCTGGCTTTGGTCAGCCAACCCCTGAAATGGCACAATATTACTATTAACAACGGAGAAGCCATTTTTTATTTTGGTGCAGATTCCAATATTATGACAGAAATTATATATCCAAGCGGGGCTGAGACAGATGTTCGAAGAATTATGGTTGGATTTTGGGCAGTGGATGTGAAGACACTTGTGGAAATAAAGTTTGCAAAGAGAGGTGATGGAACTAGTTTTCACATTGTAATATTATTAGGATTTGATTGCTATTTCTACACAAAAATATAATAAAAGTATTGCTAAAATAAAGCAGAAACATCAATTCATTGACCAATTGTAGCAATTAATAACAATTAAGATAACAACTACTTTGCATTGTAGAGAAAGAGTGAATAACTTACTGTCAACACCCAAGTCATTAACAGCGGCCACAAAACACCGACCGATGTAGCTCTTCGGTCCAAACAACCCGAGACTGCTTTTGGGTTGATCGGTCCTCTTGGTTAAGACCTTTCTCAAGTTCTTCATGAACTTCATCCTTATCTTCTTCCATCTTCTCATCTTCTTCCATCTTCTCATCTTCATCTTCATCTTCATCTTCTTCCATCTTCTCAGCTTCATCCTCATTTTCATCCTCATCTTCTTCCATCTTCTCAGCTTTTTCATCATCTTCATCTTCTTTCATCTCCTCAGCTTCATCCTCATCATCTTCCATCTTTTCAGCTTTTTCATCATCTTCAACATGATGAAAAACAAACATGTTATCATTCCAATCGAAACCAACATCTAAATATTGCGAAAAAAAAACGAAAGAAAGAAAGAAAGAACCATTAATATTTAAAAAATAAATAAAATGGAAAACCAACATATCTAAATATATCCAATGTTAGTTTTGTTAAATAAAACACCAACTGAAAAAACTAACAAACTCAACTAGACAAAATCAAAAAACAAAAAAACCAGTTAATAGTCCAGTAATAAGATGTCTGGGCAGAAAGAAACAAAAGCACACAATCAAATATCCATTGTATTATCAAGAAAAAAAAGAAACGAAATCGAAAGAAAAGAAAAGCAAGAACATAATGGAAAAGCCACACCCTCAATATTGCCAGAATAATAAAGAAAAAGAAAGAAAGAAACATATATTTCATATGGTATTGACAAAAGACAAGCCACACCCTCAATCTCTATTTTCAAGAAAAAAAAGGAAAGGAAAGAACACAGTCGAATATCAGCAAGAAGCCCACATACTCAATCTTTTCAAGCAAGAAATATCAGCTTATAATCAAACATTTTCAAGAAAAAAAGAAAAGAAAAGAAAAGAAAAGAAAAGAAAGGGCAGAAGTACCATACCTAGTGAATAACACCTTTGTAGGAGTGTTGCCAAACAATACAGGCTGGTTGGGTCATCATCTCCCATTGCATCCCATCTCCCATATTCATCCTCATCTTCTTCCATCATCTCAGCTTCATCCTCATCTTCATCCTCTTCCATCTTCTTATCTTCATCCTCATCTACTTGCATCCCATCTCCCATTGCATCCCATCTCCCATATTCATCCTCATCTTCTTCCATCATCTCAGCTCCATCCTCATCTTCATCCTCTTCCATCTTCACAGCTTCATCCTCATCTTCATCCTCTTTTACTTGCATCCCATCTCCCATTGCATCCCATCTCCCATATTCATCCTCATCTTCTTCCATCATCTCAGCTTCATCCTGATCTTCATCATCTTCCATCTTCTCAGCTTCATCCTCTTCTACTTCCATCCCATCTCCCATATTCATTCTCATCTTCTTCCATCATCTCAGCTTCATCCTCTTCCATCTTCTCAGCTTTTTCATCATCTTCAACATGATGAAAAACCAACATGTTATCATTCCAATCGAAAGCATAGATATTTAAAAAATAAATAAAATAGAAAACCCACATATCTAAATATATCCAATGTTAGTTTTGTTAAATAAAACACCAACTGAAAAAATTAACAAACTCAACTAGACAAAATCAAATTTACAAAATTAAAAAACAAAAAAACCAGTTAATAGTCCAGTAATATGATGTCTGCGCAGACCGAAACAAAAGCATACAATCGAACATCCACAGTTATCAAGAAAAAAAAAGAAACGAAATCAAAAGAAAAGAAAAGCAAGAACATAATGGAAAAGCCACACCCTTAATATTGCCAGAATAATAAAGAAAAAGAAAGAAAGAAACATATATTTCATATGGTATTGACAAGCAACTGTTGACAAGCCACACCCTCAATCTTCTATTTTCAAGAATAAAAAAAGAAACATATTGTATTTTCAAGAAAAGAAAAAAGAAAAGAAAAACGAAATCAAAAGAAAAGAAAAGTAAGAACATAATGGAAAAGCCACACCCTCAATATTGCCAGAATAATAAAGAAAAAGAAAGAAAGAAACATATATATTTCGTATGGTATTGACAAGCAACTGTTGACAAGCCACACCCTCAATCTTCTATTTTCAAGAAAAAAAAAGAAACATACTGTATTTTCAAGAAAAGAAAAAAGAAAAGAAAAAAGAACACAGTCGAATATCAGCAAGAAATATCAGCAAGAATATGATGTCTGGGCAGACAGAAACAAAAGCATACAATCGAACATCCACAGTTATCAAGAACAAAAAAGAAACGAAATCAAAAGAAAAGAAAAGCAAGAACATAATGGAAAAGCCACACCCTCAATATTGCCAGAATAATAAAGAAAGAGAAAGAAAGAAACATATATATTTCGTATGGTATTGACAAGCAACTGTTGACAAGCCACACCCTCAATCTTCTATTTTCAAGGAAAAAAAAAGAAACATACTGTATTTTCAAGAAAAGAAAAAAGAAAAGAAAAACGAAATCAAAAGAAAAGAAAAGCAAGAACATAATGGAAAAGCCACACCCTCAATATTGCCAGAATAATAAAGAAAAAGAAAGAAAGAAACATATATTTCATATTGTATGGACAAGCAACTGTTGACAAGCCACACCCTCAATCTTCTATTTTCAAGAAAAAAAAGAAACATACTGTATTTTCAAGAAAAGAAAAAAGAAAAGAAAAAAGAACACAGTCGAATATCAGTAAGAAATATCAGCAAGAAACCCACATACTCAATCTTTTCAAGCAAGAAATATCAGCACATAATCAAACATTTTCAAGAAAAAAAGAAAAGAAACGAGAAGAAAAGAAAGGGCAGAAGTAACATACCTAGGTATTGACACCTTTGTAGGAGTGTTGCCAACAATACAGGCTGGTTGGGTCATCATCTACTTCCATCCCATCTCCCATATTCACCAATTCCATTGTCTTGATAAAACAATCCAAGAACAAGAGAAAGAAACAAGCAAGAACAAGAGAAAGAAACTAGGAAACCCAAAGAAACCAAGAAAACTTTAAGAAGGAGTGAAAACAGAGAAAGAAACCCTAAGAAAACCTTAAGAAAACAGAGAAAGAAACCCTAAGAAAACCTTAAGAAGAGTGAAAAGAGAGAAAGAAAATTTTTAATTTATATTTTTTGGCGGCAAAACTATGATGACCGTTGTATTCTCTTAACTCTTAACTCGTAAGTTATTTCCGTCCCTCTGAAGTTCTAATTTAGCTACTCTTAAAATTTATTATATTTACTAATTTATATTAGCTAATGTATATACATATTAAAAAATATATGTGTGGATGGACAGCTGAGAAATATATATTCTAATTTTAAGGAAATAAAATTCATTTTAATTATTAAAAATATGAGACATGATTGGGTTGAGAAAAAATTCATCACAATATATATATATATATATATATATATATATATTTCATTATAGTTTGACTAATTACTTTGATTAATTTAATAAAAAAACCCGCGATTCACACTAAAATAAATATAATCATAATAATATTTATTAAAAAATTGGCTTTAGTAAATGCTAACATCTTTTAAACAAGAGTAACAGAAGAAAGCTTGAAAAGAAGCATTTAAAAAGACCTTAATCTAGTTGACTTTAAAGAAACTTTGGTTATTGATACCACAATTTAGAAAAAAATTCAACAGACGCTTAAACGAGGATTAAAATGCAATGAACATTATTTACCCCCCCCCCCCAAAAAAAAAAAACAGAAATGCAAAGAAGATTGAGAGAAGACAATCTTAGAGTTCTATTGGTTGTGTCCCCACAATCACAACATAATACAAAATGAAGAAGAGGTACTTACTTACAAGAGAGGTCACTACTTCAGTTGTTTGATGATATACTTCTGAGGGATCTACACCACAGAACACTGGCAAGACCTTGGTATATTTGGTTCTGCTCCGCTACATTATTACCTCCTTAAAACATTTCCAGAGAAAATAGTGTTGACTATTATCTCTGGAAATGTTTTGAGAAAACAATAACATAAACACTATTTTGAAACGCCTCACCATTATCACGTAAAAAAACACTAGTTGTTTGTTGGGTGCACATGCAAAGAAGAGAGTGGTTCTGATCTGTAATATAATGGGGTAGGTGGTGGCGGTTTCGGTGAACTGAAGACAATGGATCGATGGAAGTGAAATGAGAGTCCAAAGATAATGTAAAGTGAGAGAGAATGGACAGATCGCAGCAATAAGTTTTTGAGAAAGGTGAAAGAGAGATACACGTAGAGATAGAAAGGTAGGAAGCGGAAAAGCTCAAGAGAGAAGAGTGGACGCAAAAAAATAAAAGCAAGCTCTCTTGTCAAATCACAACTTTCACATTAGGTGAAATGAGGACTGACAAAAGCAATTAATGGCTCTGATCTCTGATCAACAGAACAGTAGTATCTCTCTCCTATTCCCCAAATAAACTTTAATCTCATACTACCATCCTTATAAACAAGAGAATACATCGATATCAGGCGCAAGGGACTCTCTCTGTAGGGAAAAAACGAAAGACTATGCATGACACCAGAGATTATAAAGTACAGAATAGGTGAATTAATGATACAGGGCTACACAACACAGCTAGATAGTTTTAGTATAATAATCAATGGAGTCATAGCAGCAGGGATTTTAACTACAATTGTTTAAAATTAAAAAAAAAATGATATACTATTTAATATGTTTAGAATTTTAAAAAAATAATAATAATATTCTTCATCTTCAATCTTTATTAATAATTTGATAATATCACACTATCATTTTTGGAAAGAAAAAAGATTCAAAATTCCATAAGAAGCCAAGTTTTTGAGAAAGGTGAAAGAGAGACACACGTATAAAAAGGTAGGAAGTGGAAAAGCTCAGGAGAGATGCAAGGAACCAAATAAAGCTCTCTTGTCCAATCACAAATTAGGTGCTATGAGGATCTGACTCTGACTCTGATTTCTGATCAACAGAACAGTAGTCTAGCATCTCTCCTATTCCCCAAATAAAGTAACACAAATAGCGCAATTAAACTTCAATCTTATTAAGAAATTTTTCAAATTCATTTATTTATTTATTTTCTTCTCTTTAAATTAATCACACACTAAACTTAAACAACTATTAATTAACCTCCTCTTATATACATGCATGTTTTTAAAAGCAGAGGCAAAAAGTAATAATACTGAGTGAACCGAAACAGAGCTTCTAAGATTCATTCAGTTATATATAAGAAACTTAACACTACAAACAAAAGTAATAATACAGACAGATACAATGAATGAACCATCATAGAGCACAAACAAATATACATACATGACACGTACAGTATTAATAATGAGGATTTAAGAAAAAATAAAGGTATGGCATGGTATGGAGGGGAAGTTACCTTATCCTCAGCATTCAGCAGCAAGTAAAGGAAGATTATTGAGAAGAATCTCAACTCAAGAGGCTCGGTGTCGGGGGCCATCAAGAGGACTAGCTCAGAAATGCCTCTGTTCAGTGTCTTTTTTGAGCTGAGCTACAAATACAAAAAGAAATACATGTTTTATGGTCGCTGAAACAAAAAAAAGAAAGATAAAAAATGCAATAACACACTTAAAATCAATGGAAGAACCAATGAAATGAAATGAAAGCAGAGGCGAAAGAAAGTTCCTTTCCTGTGAGTTGAGCTGCTGCTTGTAGTTGGTAGCTTATCTTGTTGAACAAGATCTTCAACAGTATTGTTATTGTGAGTTGAGCTGAGCATCGGCCAAAGGTAACCACCATTTTTGTGATTTGATTGAAAGAAAGAAAGAAAACTTGAAGAAGAACATTCATTCAAGTCAGATTCAATGAATCGTTTGTTTAGAAGGAAGAGAAGATAACGAAAAGAAAAGGTAACCAACCATTTTTGTGATTTGATTGAAGGGTGAGAAGAGAAGAGAAGAGAGGGCTTAGGGTTTTTCTTTGGTGGAGAAGAGAGAGAGGGAGAAGAAAGAGAGGAATGAGTGAGTGTAATTAAATTAAATCCCGCCCAATTAAATTACATTTTTTACGTTTAAGCTAGATGCCAGTGAAAATTAAAATTAAACAATGAAAACATATATGTACGAGTAAACAAGAGAATACATCGATATCAGTAGCAAGGACTCTCTTTGGGGGAAAATATACAAGGATTATAGACTACAGAATAGGTGAATGAATGATATAGTGCTACACAGCACAGCTAGATAGTTTTAATATAATAACACTATCATTTTTTGGAAACAAAAAAAGCTTCAAAATTCCCTAAGAAGCCAAGATTTTGAGAAAGTGAAAGAGAGAGACACGTAGAGAGAGAGAGAGAAAGGTAGGAGCTCAGGAGAGAAGCAAGGAAGCAAAAAAAAGAAGAAGTGCGCAATTAATAACCAATAAAGCTCTCTTGTCAAATCACAACATTAGGTGCTCTGAGGATCTGACTCTGATCTTCGATCAACAGAACAATAGTCTAGCATCTCTCCTATTCCCTAAATAAAGTAACACAAACAGCGCAATTAAACTTCAATCTTATTAAGAAATTTTTCAAATCCATTTTTTTATTTATTTTCTTCTCTTTAAATTATGTTGGAATTTATATATATATATATATATCTATATAAATTGTATAGACAATCTATTGGTTATGAATAAGAAGTTTGGTAGTGAAAAGGTGTACCTTTTCGTCGACAAACAGATGTATCTTTTCATCCTAAACGATGTGTTGTTTCATCCTAATGGACATGTTGTTTCATCCTAACGGACATGTTGTTTCATCCTTGAATGGGTGTCTTTTCGTGTTGAACGAATGTGTCTTTTCGTGTCGAACGAATGTGTCTTTTCGTGTCCAACGGATGTGTTGTTTCGTCATCGAATAGGTGCCTTTTGGAACGTGACTTTACGTTGTCTATAAATAGACACTGACACCTTCATAAAATGGATCCAATTTTTCTGCACTGAAACTCTGCCGGAATTTTTCTCCTTCCGGTTTTGCATGTTCCTTTTCATACTCCGGTGTAGTTTCCTCTGGCATTTTGTTGTGTTCCTTTGGTTGTTGACTGGTAGTGCCGCCACTCTTCAGACGAAATCCATTCTATCTTGGGGGACAAGTGTCCATCTACCTTAGGCATCAGTGAGGGGACAAATTGTCTTAAGGAGACACGTTCTGTGGGCTCGGATTGTATCCTTCTGATTTTGCATATCTGATTCATCATTCTGTCTTTCTCTAATACCTGAAAAGTAAGTCTGTTTTTTTTAATTGTTTATAATTGCACAGTGATAATTCTGATCATCTACCTCCTCCTCTGCTTTATACACGGGTTCAAACCTCTCAGTGATTTAACATCACCCACTGTCTTCAATAACAATCTTAAGACAATTGAATGCCAATAAATGCATAACATTTCACACATAATAATTAATATAACAAAATATTCATGTCATAAGTATTTCTCATTTATCATACTATACAATTAAATGACATCAAATTTCACTGCATTTCTCATTGAACTAGCATCAAAATAAGCACATCAAACCAAAAGGTCATATATTAATTTTTGGTACCATGCTTATAAATATATAAAGCCATTTCACAAAAGACTTAATATAATTGGAAAGACCATCAACCATCAAACGGGATTCGTCACATGGCATGGTTGTCTTACACGAAACAATTCTTTTAGAATAAAGCCATGCATATAATTAGTCATATATATACAATCAAAGGCCACAAACCCAAAATTATATGTAGGCATTAATTCAAAAATCATAACCAATCAATGGAAACCTTTCAATTTTTCATTATGGTCCTCTGTAATTTTAATTCAAGTGCCTCAATATACAAAGCATCGATATGTTTACTTCCATGAATTTCACTCATGGTTTCAAAAATCATATATTCAACAACAATAAACTGGAAAGAAAGATCGTAACAGTGCATTAAAACTACAAAGGCTATTCAAAACCATTATGAACACAAAGATCGAGAAACCCAATGTGAAGCACTTTCACAATTCATGATTACAAAATTCAATGCAATTCATGAGTCTATGGGTATATAGCGGAACATTATCATTCCAATAATCATGATATTACCAACCGATGCTTACGGTTCCAACCATGACATTTCGATGTTCTCAAAGAAATGGAAACTAACAGTACATCTTTCCATGCAAAATCAAAACATTAGTTGTTGTGACAAAAAACAATCGGTTAGTACAAGAAACCGATACGTTCTCAAATTAAGCCGAGACATAATATAAGTATATATATTCCACGATCATGCACATTCAATTCATGAAATTCTGAAACAGTATTTACAATGATAGAATCCAACATAAAACATGATAATATATATCAAAGAAAGCATGAAACCGTAACAGCAATTAGAAAAGAAACCAATTTCTATGCACGTTGTACGAAACAAAGATGGAAATGTCAAAATCAAATTTATTTATTCTTTTTTTAAAAAATTCAATTAAGACAAATCTGAATGAGTTTTAAAGTTGCATGGTTACGTAACTTTTGAAATCAGACACGAAAATCGAAAATGAATATATATATATATAAAATTCAAAGTAAATTCCAATCTTCAAAAACACAGATTAATGAAATATATTGTCGCATAAGATATAATATTATATATCAATTGGAAATCTAAAGACACATATTTCCATTCATAGAAAAGTGATACCATTCATATATTATTCATGCAAACAGAAATTATACTATGATTAATCACACAATAAATAAAAAACAGTATATAAAACAGAAAATAAAATATACTGATCACAGGTTCAAAACACCAAAATTGTCTTAAGATTGTTAATGGAATTTCTAATTCTGTGTTGAGTGTTTGATTCTGTGTTGTTGAAATTATGTTTTTACTTTACCGTGTCTCGGTTCTGTTCGTTTTCATACTGGTTTGAATTTTTCATTTAAAAAAAAAAGCGGAAAATTTGTATACACGGTTAACCCTCGGTTTGTTTTGAAACCACCACAGAAATAAAGGGATCTGTTTAATATAATACACTATATATATGTTAAATTGGTTAGCATTGGTGTATCGATTTTCGTGTCCATGCTTTTGAATAGCATTTTCAACACTGTACTCTCGATTTTTTGTACAAAGATTATTATAATATTGGTTTTTCATATTGATTTTGAAAAATAATTTATCGATGGTCGTGCCTTCATATTGGTTTTGATATATACTACAGTACGGTTTGCTTTTGAATACGGAAGTATGTATAAAACCAAAACCTTGCCTTGATATTTGAAAACTACTTCGTGAATATTGTTCTAATATGATATTTGTTAGTTTTTGTGATTTGTCTTCTACATATATTTACATCTTCTATTACGTAATATATATGTTATTGTTCTAAAAGTCCTGTGTGGATTTTGGCTTTCATATATATCATTTGTTTCTCGTTTATCGTGCTACATTGTATTTTAAATAGAATGTGTCATGTTGATGCTTGAATTAATGTTTATAATTGATATGCGATTGTTTATCAAATGCACTGTGTGTGAACCGTGGATGTCTTTTGCAAGTGAAACCATATGAAGTTTCTTTCTCAATATTTTAAATATCATGTATTACTTGATGCATTACGGCTTTCGGATGCCATTAGACACTGCATGTTGTGTTTTGGTTTGTGAAAAAAAAAAAAAAATTGATAGCCATTACTGTGGCACGAAATGTTGCACCGAATGGTTGATCTTGAGAGTCAGACCAAAATGTCTCCGTTGATTCATGGACTCATACCATGTATAAAGGGTGCATTGCAATTAAATCCATGATTGCACATAAAAAAAAAAAGGAACTGCAAAGGGTCAGTTTTGAAATGCATGAATTGATGCATAAAATAGTTTTTGGTGGAAACTTGATGGGGTTTTCACGGTAGGAATTTGATGGTTAAATTTGAATAAGTAACCACAAGTGAACCAAACGGTTCATGTGAATTTATGGCTGAAGCACAATTTCATGTTGCCATAATCGTATCCGGCCCGAATTAATTTTGTCATCTAAATATTGAGTTTCTTAATTTATTGGCTTTAATTGAATTTGTAGTGGGGTGAATTAGATGGCATTTTATATTGAATACGTGATTAATATTTTTTTTTCCTTTTTTAGAATATGTGTTGACTGCAATGTTGCAAACAATACATAATAATTGTGTTTTTGCATGAAAGAAAAATAACTTTGAGAATGCAAAATGTGGAATCTTAAATTCTCTGTGTTTGCAAAATATTTGCATTTTGGAATTAAAGTATGATAAATTTCTTGAAAATATCTGAGTTGATTTAATTCCAAATTATATGTTTTATTTCAAATATCATAAATGATGTGACGATTATGTATCATTTTAAGGGTTAAATTGGAATTTATTATTTGATATATGTGTTATAGTCGAATAATGTTAAATTGAAAGTTTAAGGTATTAGGGAGCGATCAAGGGGGAGATTACGATGACCCTTTGAGAAATTTGTTTAGAGTTTGAAATTTTACACAAAACGATGGCTTCTTATGCTCCACAATCCAATGGGATTGTTGAGAGGAATGATGTCCTCTTTGAGGAATTTTGTTTAGAGTTTGGTACTATATATCAAACGATTGCTCCTTATGGTGTTGCAATTTAATGTGATTGCGTATAAAGAACCAGACATTAAATAAAATGATGTTGTTGATGTCTGGTTTATGGGGCAAAGTCATTTAATGACAAATTATATAATCAGTAAAGTACCCCACAAGAAATTTAAGAACATTCCCTATGAAATGTGGAAAGGTAGGGAGCCTACCTTGAATTATCTTGAAGTGTGAGGGTGTTTGGCTAAGGTTGCGGTTCCTAAACCTAAAAGGTTGAAAATCGGACCTAAAACTGTGGATTGTGTATTCATTGGTTATGCAGGTTTCTGGTTTATAAATCTGATGTTTCAGATATACATGTTAATACGGTTATTGAGTCAAGGGAAGTTACTTTCCTTCAAGACGTATTTTCGTATAAGAAAATATATGAATCAAGTGGTAATAATGATGATCAGGTTGTGATACCTCAGGATGCTACAACTGATACTGATCCTGTAGAGGATGTAGAAGATGAACCTAGACGTAGCAAGAGGCAAAGGACCGCCACATCCTCTGGACCTGATTTTATGACATATCTATAAGAAAATGAGCCTCGGACGTATAAGGAAGCTATAACGTCCCCGGAAAGACCATTCTGGGAAGAAGCTATCAATAGTGAAATAGAATCTATCTTGTCCAACCACACTTGGGAATTGGTAAATCTTCCTCCTGGCAATAAGCCTTTAGGAAGTAAGTGGGTTTTCAAAAGAAAAATGAAAGAGAGTGGCACTATTGATAAATATAAAGCAAGGCTTGTGGTAAAAGGTTACGGGCAACGTGAAGGTCTCGATTTTTCGATACTTATTCACCGGTTACAAGGATCACATCCATTAGGATGTTGATCGCGGTAGCTGCATTGAATGGATTACAAATACATCAAATGGATGTTAAGACTGCCTTCTTAAACGGCGACCTGGAAGAAGAGATATATTTAGAACAACCTGAAGGTTTTGTTGTTCCAGGACAAGAACAGAAAGTTTGTCGCTTATTAAAATCCCTCTACGGGTTAAAGCAAGCTCCAAAACAATGGCATGAGAAATTTGACAAAGTTATGTTGTCAAATGAATTTCGAATTAATGAATGTGACAAATGTGTCTATGTTTGAAATACTGAAAAAGGTTTTGCCATTGTCTGTCTTTATGTAGACGACATGTTGATCATGGGTAGTAATAATCAAATGATTAATGCTACTAAACAATTACTTAAAAGTAAGTTTGATATGAAAGATATGGGGATAGCAGACGTTATCCTAGGTATTAAAATCCATAGAACATCTACAGGGTTGGCCTTATCACAGGCTCACTATATAGCTAAGGTTCTTGAGAAATTCAAGAGTTTGAATATAACTCCTGTGAGGAACCTGTAGATTCTAATTTGAGTTTATTAAAGAACATTGGTAAAGCTACAGCACAAAAGCTATATGCTCAAGTGTTGGGAAGCCTTATGTATGTTATGAACTGCACCAGACCTGATATTGCTTATGCAGTAAGTCTGTTAAGTCGCTTTACCAGTAATCCAAATGAGAATCATTGGAAAGCTATGGTAAGAGTTTTGGGATACTTGAAGTATACTCAGAATTATGCTTTGTATTACGAGAAATACCCTGCGGTTATAGAACGGTATTGTGATGCAAATTGGATCACCGGCTCTAACGACACTAGATCCACAAGTGGATATGTGTTTACCCTTGGTGGAGGTGCTATGTCTTGGAAATCGTCCAAGCAAACCTGCATTGCAAGGTCAACCATGGAAACAGAATTTATTGCTTTAGATAAGGCCGGTGAAGAAGCCGAATGACTTCGTAATTTTATTGAGGATGTTCCTAATTGGCCAAGACCGGTACCATCCGTATGCATACATTGTGATAGCCAAGCAGCTATTGGAAGGGCCAAGAACGTCATGTATAACGGATGCTTGTGCACAGCGGTTTATTGCAACCGAAGAATTCTATGCATATATTATTATATTATGAAGGTTTACGGTTAATAATAACCATTGAATGAGTCTCGGTTATCAATTCCATGCATGGCTGGCAATTTATATATATGTTTATATGGCCTGTTTCAATACCTTTAAGGTCGAAGGAAGTTGCCTTTTTAAAAAAAAATAAAAAATGGAAATTCTGGTTCTATTCTTTTATACATGGCATCTGTAACATTTACGGATTTGACAAACTCAACTTCGAAATAGTAAATGCATTTATGGCATTGAATTTATGATTGGAAATTAAATTTCAAACCTTGATTTGGTGTCAACCTCTTGCAGATTGAAAATGTTTCTTTGAAACATTGCATCTTTTGAATTTAAAGGAAAAAAAATGGCAGTTTATTAACTATCTATTTTATAACTTGCTGCTGGAGCATTTTCCTTGTTTTATCTTGGTTTGATACTTCATTATTTAAATTTAAGTTGTGACAGTTATTACGTAGCCTCCATCATGTAATCGGTTATTGGGTTTTCTTACATGATATGAATCCAACTATGTTGGGATATGGACAAACATCATTTATAAAGGTGATAATTATTACACCCAACGTTATGGGTGTCCTGGTGGCAAGTGTGATGTACTATCATCTTTTGAGGAACCAAGGTTAGAAACCTTTTGGCCATTGGAGTGTGATTTTATTTCTTATGTGAATGTAACCACCACGCCATTGTAGGTGGTATACTAAGTTTTTGGCATTTTAGAATATGTCAAGTGAATTAGCATTGCTTGTTGTCATTCAAGTAATCTGAGGACAAATGGATGCGTTTTAATATCTATAATACGTTGATAATGATGCATCGAATGGATATCGTGATGATGATCCATTAGAGAATTAATACATTTATTTCGTGGGAAATCTCTCGATTTCTTTGAATGAATATATATGAAGCAACTAATGAGTGTCATTACTCGTTTATGTGTATGAATGCATTGTGATTAATTGCATTAATTGAGATGTGATTTAAATGTGGAAATTAATTATGTATTGCATTGGATTCAATTACCTATGATTTGGATGTCATAAATGATATGCTGGTTGTGTATTATTTTATGGTTAACATGAAGTTTATGGTGAGATATATTCAATTTTTGTAGAGTCATAAAGTCTCTCCATATATGTTTAACGATTTTGATTTTATGATAGCCAGTGATAATTCTTTCTTAATTCCACTGTGTTAAAGATGGATATAAAAGTTTTATGTCCAATGAAATATTCTGTATTATATGAACGTGGAAAGAGCTATCTTAGTCATGGCATGATCAAAGTCAATGTGATGGCTTTAAATGTTGTCAATGACATAATAATTGTATATTATTTTATGGTAATGTTCAGTAAGAAAATTAAAGGCATAAGGAGCAATCTAGTGGGGAGAGTATGATGCCCCTTCGAGAAATTTTGTTTAAAGTTTGGTATTACATACCAAAAGATGGCTCCTTATGCTTCAGAATCAAATAGTATTGCTGAGAGAAAGAACCAGACATTAAATGAAATGATGTTGTTGACGTCTGGTTTGTGGGGGAAAATCATTTTAATGATAAAGTGTACAATCAATAAAGTACCCCACAAGAAAAATTAAGAACACCCCCTATGAAATATTGAAAGGTAGGGAGCCTACCTTGAATTATCTTGAAGTGTGGGGGTGTTTGACAAAGAGCATACCATACGACATATGGAAAGGAAAGAAGTCATCCCTGAAATATTTTAGAGTGTGGGGGTGCTTGGCTAAGGTTGCGGTTCCTAAACCTAAGAAGTTGAAAATCGGACCTAAAACCGTGGATTGTGTATTCATCGGTTATGCACTTAATAGTAGTGCTTATCGGTTTCTAGTTTATAAATCTGATGTCTCAGACATACAAGTTAATACAGTTATTGAGTCAAGGGAAGTTACTTTCTTTGAAGACGTATTTCCGTATAAGAAAATACAAGAATCAAATGGTAATAATGATGACCAGGTTGTGATACCTCGGGATGCTACAACTAATATTGATCCTGTAGAGGATGTAAAAGATGAACCTAGACGTAGCAAGAGGCAAAGGACCGCCACATCCTTTGGACATGATTTTATGACATATTTATTAGAAAATGAGCCTCGAACGTCTAAGGAAGCTATAACGTCCCCGGAAGGACCATTATGGGAAGAGGCTATCAATAGTGAGATATAGTCTATCTTGTCCAACCACACTTGGGAATTGGTAAACCTTCCTCCTGGCAATAAGCCTTTAGGAAGTAAGTGGGTTTTCAAAAGAAAAATGAAAGAGAATGGCACTATTGATAAATATAAAGCAAGGCTTGTGGTAAAAGGCTACAGGCAACGTGAAGGTCTCGATTATTTCGATACTTATTCACCGGTTACAAGGATCACATCCATTAGGATGTTGATCGCGGTAGCTGCATTGAATGGATTACAAATACATCAAATGGATGTTAAGACCGCCTTCTTAAACGTGGACCTAGAAGAAGAGATATATTTAGAACAACCTGAGGGTTTTGTTGTTCCAGGACAAGAACGGAAAGTTTGTCGCTTAATAAAATCCTTTTTACGGGTTAAAGCAAGCTCCAAAGCAATGGCATGCGAAATTTGACAATGTTATGTTATTAAATGGATTTCGAATCAATGAGTGTGACAAATGTGTCTATGTTCGAAATACTGAAAAAGGATTTGTCATTGTCTGTCTTTATGTAGACGACATGTTGATCATGGGTAGTAATAATGAAATGATTAAAGCTACTAAACAGTTACTTAATAGTAAGTTTGATATGAAAGATATGGGGATAGCAGACGTTATCCTAGGTATTAAAATCCATAGAACATCTGCAGGGTTGGCCTTATCACAGGCTCACTATATAGCTAAGGTTCTTGAGAAATTCAAAAGTTTGAATATAACTCCTGTGAGGAACCCTATCGATTGTAATCTTAGTTTACTAAAGAACACTGGTAAAGCTACAGCACAAAAGCTATATGCTCAAGTGTTGGGAAGCCTGATGTATGTTATGAACTGCACCAGACCTGATATTGCTTATGCAGTAAGTCTGTTAAGTCGCTTTACTAGTAATCCAAATGAAAATCATTGGAAAGCTATGGTAAGAGTTTTGGGATACCTGAAGTATACTCAAAATTTTGCTTTGCATTACGAGAAATACCCTGCAATTATAGAAGGGTATTATGATGTAAATTGGATCACCGGCTCTAACGACACTAGATCCACAAGTGGATATGTGTTCACCCTTGGTGGAGGTGCTGTGTGTCTTGGAAATCATCCAAGCAGACCTGCATTGCAAGGTTAACCATGGAAGCAGAATTTATTGCTTTAGATAAAGCCGGTGAAGAAGCCGAATGGCTTCGTAACTTTATTGAGGATGTTCCTAATTGGCCAAAACCGGTACCATCTGTATGCATACATTGTGATAGCCCAATAGCTATTGGAAGGGCCAAGAACGTCATGTATAACGGTAAGTCTAGACACATACGTCGTAGACATGATACCGTAAGACAACTACTCTCGAATGGAATTATTACAATTGACTATGTTAAGTCTAAAGAGAACACAGCGGATCCGTTAACCAAAGGGATTCTTAGAGAGTTGGTTGAAAATTTGTCGAAAGGAATGGGTTTAAGGCCTATCAATTGTTGAGCATTGCGATAACTCTACCTAGAAGAGTGGAGATCCCATGAACTAGGTTCAAAGAGACAACTAAGTGATGGTCGACTGTTCAAACACTGTGGAGTTTTTAAACTCATACTCATTCCTAAGACAAGACAGTGTATTATGAGGGTAAGCATTTAGGCTTTTAATGATTTCTTAATCTGTTGTGTTCAGATGATGTATAGTGAGTTACATCAAAAGAAATCACCTATGTCAGTGTGAAGTGAGGGCCGCTTCTATGAGAATTTTTCAAAGGCCGATTCTCTAAAACACTCGCAGAACCAGGCAGGTGACCCACGGCCAAAATGGGCGCAACAAAGGACCAACAATGCTAGAGAAGCAATTGTGTGACTCCTATTGCCTAGGTATACACTAAAGGTTGACGGTTCAAGTCGACCTAGACCATCGATTGACCGAGTATATCCGGTAGGTTTTCACTAGAGAAGGTTCAAAGGTAACTCCACCTGTCTCGATGCAGTTGTTTCTCGTTGAGGAAATTACACTTTGCATTTATACTCTTATGCATTTTTTGTCACGGTGATTTGACTTCTTATCCATGTGGGGGATTGTTGGAATTTATATATATATATGAATTGTATAGACAATCTATTGGTTATGAATAAGAAGTTTGGTAGTGAAAAGGTGTGCCTTTTCGTCGACAAACAGATGTATCTTTTCATCCTAAACGATGTGTTGTTTCATCCTAATGGACATGTTATTTCATCCTAACGGACATGTTGTTTCATCCTTGAATGGGTGTCTTTTCGTGTTGAACGAATTTGTCTTTTCGTGTCGAACGAATGTGTCTTTTCGTGTCCAACGGATGTGTTGTTTCGTCATCGAATAAGTGCCTTTTGGAACGTGACTTTACGTTGTCTATAAATAGACACTTACACCTTCATAAAATGGATCCAATTTTTCTGCACTGAAACTCTGCCGGAATTTTTCTCCTTCCGGTTTTGCATGTTCCTTTTCATACTCCGGTGTAGTTTCCTCTGGCATTTTGTTGTGTTCGTTTGGGCTGTTGACTGGTAGTGCCGCCACTCTTCAGACGAAATCTGTTCTATCCTAGGAGACAAGTGTCCATCTACCTTAGGCATCAGTGAGGGGACAAATTGTCTTAAGGAGACACGTTCTGTGGGCTCGGATTTTATCCTTCTGATTTTGCATATCTGATTCATCATTCTGTCTTTCTCTAATACCTGACAAGTAAGTCTATTTTTTTTAATTGTTTATAATTGCACAGTGATAATTCTGATCATCTACCTCCTCCTCTGCTTTATACATGGGTTCAAACCTCTCAGTGATTTAACATCACCAATAACAAATTAATCACACACTAAACTTAAACAACTATTAAGCTCCTCTTATATACTTTTTAAAAGCAGAGGCAAAGTAATAATACTGAGTCAACTGAAACTGAGCTTCTAAGATTCATTCAGTTATAAAAAACTTATCACTACAAACAAAAGTAACAATACAGATACAATGAATAAACCATAGACTATAGAGCACAAACAAATACATAACGTACAATATTAATAATGAGGATTTAAGAAAAAATAAAGGTATGGTATGGTATGGTATGGTATGGTATCAGAAGTTACCTTATCCTCAGCAGCAAGTAAAGGAAGATTTTTGGGAAGAATCTCAACTCAAGAGGCTCAGAGTCGGGTGCCATCAAGAGGAGAAATGCCTCTGTTCAGTGTCTTTTTTGAGCTGAGCTACAAATACAAATAAAAATACATGTTTTATGGTCGCTGAAACAAAAAGAAAAAAGGAAAAAACGCAATAACACACTTAAAATAAATGGTAGAACCAATGAAATGAAATGAAATAAAAGCAGAGGCGAAAGAAAGTTCCTTTCCTGTGAGTTGAGGAGCTGCTTGTAGTTGGTAGCTTATCTTGTTGAACAAGATCTTCAACAGTATTGTTATTGTGAGTTGAGCTGAGCTTGATTGAAGAGAAGAGAAGAGAAGAGAAGGGGGCTAGGCTTAGGATTTTTCTTTGGTGGAGAAGAGAGAGAGAGAGAGAGAGAGAGAGAGAGAATAAAGAGAGGAATGAGTGAGTGTTATTAAATTAAATCCCGCCCAATTTTAGATGAAAAATCTTTGAAAATTGTAAATTGTAAATTTGTGATCTGAGATGAGACTGCATCTGCATGTTTCGGATTATGCATTGAGAGGTGAGAGAGACTAAGAGCAATGGTTGGTTATTTTGATCAGTTTTGTTTTGGTCCAATCCAATCCATCTTTAATTAATTATAATAAAACTTTAAATTATAATATTTGCGCTGAAATCAAATTATTATAGATTACCTGCTAAAAAGCGCGCGCGTGGTCAAGTGTCCAAAGCACATTACATTGATTTGCATTGGAGAGGGCCACACTTGACTTGACAATCAGACACTACACTACACTACACTGAGTAAAAGCAATGCAATGAATGGACTTGGGTCGGGTGTTATTTTCAGCAGCATCATCTTTGTTTTGTTTTGTTTTGGGCCCAATCCAATCCAAATATCCAATCCATCTTTGTTTTGTCACTTACATACATCGAGGAGGGAGGGATTTCTTAATTCTAAATAAATAAATGTTAATTAAAATGCTAATTAATATATCTAATTCTATATCCTATACTATACTACCGTAGAAGGATAGGAGGGGGGAATAAATTATTATTATTAACTACTCAATGAAAGAATTAAATTATAGAACAGTTTCGGATCTTAAAAAAATTATTTAGAAAGTATCTTATAGACTTTCTTTTACATAGAGGGCCTATAAACTTATAGGCCGACCTATTTTATATTATTTATTTTAAATTAAATAAATAAATTATTATTTTAATGGTTTTGAATAATAAAATCAGATTATTTTAATTATTTTCTTTAATTATTGAACATCTTGTAGGCTTAAACAGGCTAACAAGTCTATGTCAAGACTTTTGTTTTTTAAATATACGTCATGCTAAATTTATAATTTGGGCATGCACAAGCTAACGAATCTGGCCATGCCTAAAGTATTTTACATGTGTCTGACCTATTTAAGCTAAAGCCTATCTCTATCCAGCCTATTTACACCCCCTACTTTTAACAATGGTTTTTCGTTGTTGATTAAATGTGAGTACTATAAACATGCTTTTAACGTTGGTTGGCCCGCCCCGCCCCGCCACCAACCCGCCAAAAACGGGACAGGGCGGGTTAACCCGCCATTAAATATGGGTGGGAAAAATGAACCCACCCCGTTTTATGGTGGGTTGGCGGGTCAACCCACCAACCCGTCAATTAAAAAAATAAATAATTAAAATTTAAAAATAAATTATATTTTATTAATTTTTCTAATATTATTTTATTTTATTTCACACTTCTTTTAATTTTTCTCAATCTCAATCTTAAATGTATACTAATATTTGTCAAAACATTCTTTAGGAACTCATTCGTCTCCATATAAAGATAACATTTGTCATAAATAAAATTGTTATTCTTTATTTTTTCTAAGAAGTACTAATGTAAAAAAAAAATTGGAGTTCACAAAAATTTAATGACAAATGAAATACTACTTAATTGTAAAATATATATATATATATATAACCCGACGGGTCAACCCGTTTTGACCCACTTCTAGATTTTGATGAAATTTGATGGAATTGAGTCATTTTGGGAAAAATTGATGAATAGTGATTTTTCGGTGTAAAAATACTGCGGTATAATTGTACCGATAAGCGTGAAAATTTTATCAGTATTTTAGGGAAACAAAAATATGACATGAACAAGAAAAATACGTAGGTCATGAATTTATGGTTGAAATTAGTGATTTACTTAGAGTTAAATCGCATATGGGACCCACATGTGGTTTAAGTGACTTAAAAGTCACATTTTCATGACATTTTCTCTCTCCTCCCTCTCTTCTCTCCCTCGCGCAGCAGCCACCATGGCCAAGGATTGGTCAAGCTTTCTTCCTTCCATAACTTGGTCATTTCTACACCGAATCCAACGATTTTTGTCTTGAAACTTGTTGGAAAACACCTCCTAAACACATTGGTACCACTCTTGAACCTTGAAATCGCGTGTGTGAGGAGATCTTGCCCTATTACAGCCGCGGTTTTGAAGGTAGATTTGGTGTTCTTGGAGCTTTTAAATGCTCCAATGGTGGAGTATGCTTAGGAGGAGTCTATACCTTCCGTTTGGGTGAGTGTTCTTGCATTTTAAATGGTTGATGGTGATGATTTGATTTTGAAAACCTAAACTTTGATATGATGAATAGTGATGTTAGAGAGCTCAATTTGAAAATGTGTATTAGATGATAATGTGTTAGAATGATGTAGTAATGCTAGAAATGCAATGAAAATTTTAAGTGAAATGTGATGATTTTTAACTTAGAAAAAATTGATGATCATGATTTTGGAATTTGTGAATTTTGGTGTTGAGACTTGTTTGATGATGGTGGCATGATGGTATGATGATATAATAGGTTGTATGATGGTTGGAATGATTAAAGTTGTATGGAAATTCCTTGGAATGCCATAGGTTAAAATTCGATTCTTTGAGGAAAGATTGAGGAATTGATGTTGAAAAATGATTTGGATAATGATTTGTGTAGTTATATGGTGCTTAGATGGGTTGTGTTGTGCTTGGAGAGTGTTTGAATCAATGGAAAAAAAATGAATTGTGTTAGAGACCTAAATGAGCCCAGAATGAAATATTTCGCAAAACGATGCGTAAATGTCGAAAAACGGAAAAACGACGATTGAACTAGCCTCTAAACAACCTAAGAGAGTGTTATAAAATGAGAAAGAAAATTTAGGAAAATAAATCTCAAATTTACACCTACATGGCCGAACCTCCAAAGGGAAAAGGGGTGATTTGGCGATTTTCGCGTTTTGATGTAATTCGACGCGAAAATGACGAACCAGCACTTGAACTGGCCTATTGACAACCTAATGAGACGTAACAAAATGAGAAAGAAAATTTAGAAAAATAAATCTCACATTTACACTACAATGGCCGAACCATCAAGGGAGGATGGGGAGGATTTTTGTGTTTTTGCGTTTTGATACTATTTGACGAGTACTGATGGATGTACGTTATTGTATAGGTTGCCGTACGACCTGAATCCCGAATCTTGAATCAGTGAATTGCCCTTGGTCCGGGACCAAGTGGATTGAGGTAAGAAATTGGTTCATTGCATGTGTAATTATAAATTAACATGTATGGGTTGAACTGAGAGTGATTGGGAATGTCCTCTGTGTAGGCATTCCGCTGTGTACCGAGTTGAGGGATAAGCTGCTGCGGAGCTTGTGGAAACACGAATTAAGGTAACCTCTTGGTACTGGGGCTTGTTCCCCTTTTCTGTTCCACCTTGCCAGTTGATGGCAACGGTAGGAAGTGTGTATGAATAGTATAGAACACATGAGCATGCATTATTGCTATGGGTACTGCAGTACCGAGTCTCTGGCCAGTAGACAGTTTTTATTAGCCTTCGGGCATTTTCGGACTTCCGCTGGATAGGTCTCCAGGAGGGAGTTCCAGTTGACTGCGTGTCATGGTGTGTGATCCGGGTAGGAGCACACTAGGAATGTCTTTGGCGTTTTGGTTGGTTTGGGCATCATGGTTGTGGTTTCTGTGAACACACCTTGGATGATACCCATAGGCTTATATATGCCGAGGGCGTACGTGGAATTGGGGTTACCATCCCGTATCGTCGTATTTTGTTTTCTTTATATTCCCCATTCTCTAAATCCCTTGCTATATCCCATTTTCAAGTGGTTGTTGTATTCTATTGATATGCATCGAAGTGAACCATTGGGTGGAGTTTTCTCCAGAACCTCTTGGTTACTGAGATATATTCGTATATCTCACCCCGTCTCGGGGCATTTATTTCAGGAGGTAGCAGTGGAGCAGGAGCCTCGGGCAAGAGGCCCGCAGAGTGAGCGATGGAGCGTTTCTTATTTTGCATTTTGTTGGCCGTGTGGCCTAGGCTAGACTTAGGGCATGAACATGTCATTTGTATCTATTAGTAGCTTCATTAGCATCTTGTTCATGCCATTTTGCCTAAGTCTAGTAGTGATGTATTTGGTTATGTTGTCTTTTAATTAAGTTGAAATTTTAGAAGAATGTAATTTGAAGTTTTAGTTTCAAGTTGTAATTTGTAAAGCCATATTGTAATAGTATTGATGCATGTCTAACTATGATGGAAGGGCCTTAGGCTTATCTTAGGTTATGATAATATGTATGATGGAAATATGCATGAAAAAGGTGTTAGTGATTGCAACTACTTAAGAATGATTAATATGGACTCTATGTTTAATAACTATAAACTGGATTGGGTTGTAAGTGCCCCAAGGCGTTGTTGGTCCTTGTGTGTGCCACCCATTGGATTATTACTGTATTATCATGTGTTTATTAGGTACAATTGAGGTTAAATGATCTTTTACAAATTTGGGATTATTGGAAAAACAAAGGAAACTCTGGCGAATTTTCTGTAGAATTGGCAGATTTTAGGAGAACTTCGGGAGAGCATATCTCCCTCCATAGAAGTCCCCTAGGGACGTGCCATACGCCATTTTGAAGGTTGAGATGTCCTCTACCTTGTGTCCAAATTTGAGGAAAATCTGGGTTGATCTTCGGCTTGAAAAAAATAGAGAAACACGGACTGCCCATGTGCCCCTGCACCTGAGGCAGATTCTGGACCGGATTTGGGAAATTAATTCCTGCTTCGTTTCTCGGTCAAATTGAGCGTGTGATATATCAAAATGAAGTTTGAGGTGCCTAGTTTGTAGGATAAAAATTTGAGGGCAAATGGTTGAGTGGATTGAGTGCAGTAATTCGAGTAATGTGAGTGGTTTGGAGCTGTTTTTGGGGTTGTTTGGGCTAATCGCTTATCCAACTTCAAACGGCGATAACCGGAGCAAATGAGCTCCGAATTGAGCGTATTTTAGCTTGTTAAAAAGGGAATTAAGTAACACAAAGATATAATCTGAGAAGTAGGGTTGGTTGCGATCGGTTTGGTCGCAGAAAAACTTAGAGTGTAACATGTTCGAATTGGTATAAAACGTAAAGTTGGAAATTGGCTAAGTGAGTTTATGGGAACTCCTTAGTAACTTATAATAAGTAACGTAAGTGATAAAAACAGTTTAAATAAGTCTTCCGCAAGAGTTTACGGTTACGGTCACAGCTTTTAATTATTACGCCTTTTTATGATTTAAATGCTCGCGTAATAGTCGGAAAAAATTTATTCTCGTTTTTATAAATGAACTGCTGTGATTGTAACTGCGCTTAATATCATAATTAATGTTAACAATACCGGTACGTAACGGGCTGTTACACGAGGCGGGTTGAAGTGGGTTGGTGGGTTGAAAATCTCAACCCAACTCGTCCTGTTTTGGCGGGTTGACCCGCCGGGCAGTGGCGGAGCCACGTTGTGGCCTACAGTTGCCTTGGCATTGGCTTATTTAGCCACGTTCATTTAGCTACATTTGAAAAGTAGCAAATTCTGTTCAAATTTTTTGAAAATTAGCCACGTTTTGGTCGTAGCCAAAGAACCGTAGCTATTTGGGCACTAGCTGAATTTTTTGGCACTTGCTAACATGTCATGCTGGCTCCACCACTGCCGTCGTGCTCAACCCATATTGTCACCCCTAAATTTACATATAAAGTAGAGTCATCAAAACAGGCTATCTCTTCCTGTTAGGCCCTAGCTCGCACGAGTTAAGGCAAAAAATCCTACAAATAAAAAAGCCTGCATGAGCCAAAAACTTATATAATCCCACGAGATAGGGCCTGTCCACGAGCCAAAATTTCATATAAGTCAATCGTTTGTCATTAATTAAAATTGTGACAGTAGCAAACAGGCATCACCAAAACCTTATCTGAAATTTCCATCCCTGATCCATCTACCGCTCCCAACTTCTAAACTATATAATCAACTATAATGGAAAGAACAAAAAATCTTTACGTAATCCTCCAAGACAAGCAATCAATGACATAAAATAAACCATGTTGTCATATAATTGAATGGAAATTGATTTCTCCGGAGAAACTATTCCCCTATTACAGACTCATAAAAATGTATCATCCATCTTTTTTCTTTAATATAATGAGTCCCGTATATTTAATGGGTATGCAGAAGAGGAATAATTTCTTCTGCAACATGAGAAACTAGGAAAACTATTGCCACTTTGTTATTCCTCACTTTAACATAAATTCGTTACATTAATTATGCATTTGCTACTTTAGAGTAATAACCAACAAAATAGCTTTAGGCTTCTTTTCAATGGTATGAGATTCACCATTATTGCCTTTATTTTATTTAGCTGTTGATTTCATTAGCAATTTTCGTCTAGCTTCTTTCCTTTGTCATTATTTTCTATCACCCCACCATAGCGGAATGTGGTTGACCCAATTCGCAATTCAACATATAGCTATGAGTTATGAAAGTGCTTGATGAAGTTGAGGTGAAAGTAAAGGATAGGGACAGTGAATTCAGAAAATATCTCTGTCCTTTGCAGAATCTGCATCGTCGAAATTCAGAACTTAGATAGAAATATAAACCATCCAAATAGAAAAATAAAAGGACGTTTGAAAAAAAAACACCAAAAATGAGAAAGATCATGTGGCAGATAGTAGGGGTGTTAACGGGCCGAGCCGAGCCGAGCTTTGATCTTAACGGGCCAAGCCTGTATTTAAACGTGTCAGACTGGCCTTAGCCTGTTACCTATTACGAATATAATATTAGCCTGTGGCCTGGTTCGTTTACAAAAAATAAAAGCCTGTCTCAAGCCTGTGGCTTGTTTATTTATAAAAAATAAAAACCTTACATTCCAATTTGTAGCCGTATTCAGCCCATTAAGCATGCACTGATATGTATTTTTTGGTAAGAAAATAATAGTTGTTTCTTTTATAATAAAAAAACATTAATATTAAAAAATCAAAACAACAACATCACCTTTACTTTATTTTACGTTGCTTTTCCTTAATTTTCTTCCACATTCTAAATTTTTTACATTAAATTTTCTTCAACATTTCTTAATATTCTAGATTTTTTACACTAGATTTGAACCCCACCAATAAATTTTCTTCCACATTTTACATTAATTTTTCTTCCACGGTCGCCGCCATAAGCATCATTATAAGCCGTGGAATCCGCATGGCTTATAAAAATAGATGATGAACATGACTTCATTTACCTGTTGGTTGGACGATGACTTAGATCGGGGAGAAGAGATTGAGCAGAGACAGAAAACTGAGAAAAGGATGTTGAAATGATTAATATAAAAATATAAAAAATAAATAAATTTAATGTATACGGGCCAGCCTCCAAGGCTTCAAGGCTGGGCTTGGCTATGAAAGCCTGAGGCCTTTTAAATAAAAAAGCTTTTGCATGAGTATAAGTCTGGGCTTAATAATAAAAAAAGACGAGCCGAGCCGAAACGGGTCGGGCCTAAGGCCCCTGATAGGCCCTTGGCCTTATTATCACCCCTAGCGGATAGCATAAGTCCCACCACACCTAATAATTTCAATCATTTTTACCTTTCAAGAATCAAGTACTGGATTCGAGATAATTTACACTTTCAATCCCAGCCACTTTACCTTGAAGATCATCTCTGAAAATACACATGATAAAGCCCAAAAATGGTCAAATAGCCTACATAGTATACACAGCTAACCTCGTACACATGCATAATTAAAGTGAACATTCTTCTTTTCCTTTTTTTCCTAAAATACAAGTATTGCTGAGTTTTAAATGCACACCTACACGGTGTCCCATACCCTTTTATAAAATTTACACATTTTAAATGCACACCTACACGGTGTCCCACACCCTTTTTTGTTATTTTAGGTCTCTCTGCTTCTAATTATACAGAGGAAAGAAAATATTAAAAATCATTAAATATATATTAAAACGATATAATTTTATTTAGAATAATATAAAATCATGTCCTTTAAAATAAAAAATATTTTCCCTTTTTTTTTGTAACTAAATATTTTCCCTTTAAAATTTAAAAAAGAGGACTAAAAAAATAAATAGACAACCTTATAATTTTGAAGAAATGCTTATAATAAAATAAATAAATTTTCTCTCTTTCCACCAAATAGATCATGGATTTATAACAACAGTTATTCCGTAATATAGATCTATAAGCGAGCACAAATATCTAGAATTTTCTCCACCTTTCATATATATATATATACATGTATTATTAAGACATTTCTGTTTCAGAATATGGTAGTGGACTAGTGTCATCTCTATACAAGTCCATGTATCATATATATTTGTCATCTTCTTACGTCATATATGTTTTTATCAATTAGGTAGAATAATTACTCCTTTTCAAAAAATATAACAACTCTTGTTGATAATTTTTACTAAATCGTCGTGAGTTTGATTCATGTTGATGCTCCTTCATAGGTCAATTACATGTAAGTACCACTGTAAGCACTTGCTGAAACATGTAAATAGAACAATTTTACCCCCTTTACTCTTGTCCCTTTTATGTAACCCTGCTCAATCATAATTTGAGGCTATATGATCCAAAGAGTTATCTACTCCTCTTATATAACTCAAAAACATTAACATATTGAATAATCTATGGACATTTATACTAGTAATTGACACTTCGGTATCATTCACAAAAATTTTAGAAAGCTAAATTTTCCATCCACATTAGACTCATCAGTCTTTACAAATAATCTTGTTCAATCATTCACAAAAAATGTCGATGTTGATCAGACTAATTATTAACCAAACAAGAACAATAGTGAAAATAAAAGTATAAAAATAGAAAGAATGCATGGTTACGTGACTTGTTGGTTATACAAACTCAAAGAAAATACAAATGAATGGAGGTCAATCTCAGTAGAGAACAAATCTGGGAAGCCAAATAATTAAATTTGAATCCCATTTACAACTATATAGACAACAAATAATCCGAGTCAATCATTTGTGTAATAATCCGAGTCAATCATTTGTGTAGGATCATAAAGATCAAAGTCAGAATCAAAGTCCAAGTCCAAGTCTTCATTTAAGATTGAGCCTATTGAGCTTAAATTGGTAAGATGTGAAGCATAACTGCCATCCTGGCTTTGGTCAGCCAACCCCTGAAATGACACAATATTACTTGTTTGCCTAGGACTAATCATCTCACCAGATGAAGAGGATATTTAAAAGGACTGACTTGCTGGGTTTCCTTAGACCTGATTCTTTTCAGTCGAAGTCTTTATTTCTGCAGCAATTAAAAAAACAAATAAAGTTTTATAAATGAAAAACTATGGTTTTATGAAATTAAAGCAGAAAGGAAAAGAAAAAAATACCTGCAGATGGCTGGCCACATGCGCCCTAGTAAGATGCTTCTCATCCTTCATCAATTGAAGAATTTTTCTAGGTACAACCTCTGCAATCAAAAGAACATACAAATGTGTCATATTTCATTAACAATAATGCCATGACATCTACTCCAGTGCACTACAGATTAGGAAGAGTATTTGAGAAAGCATTCAAAATAATGTTGAACAAAAAAATACAGCAATTGGAAAAATACAGCAAACATATACTTTTGCAATACAAAAAAAAAACCCAGAGTTTTCACAGGAATGGAAAAAGGCATCATTGTTCCATTTTTGGCAGCGAATGGAAGACACAGTTGGGACCAATTGGGCAGCTTCCAGCTCTCATGAGACCAAATTAATCATGATCGAATTAAGGAAAATTTGAATTTTGATTTGTTCAGTTTTCGAGAGATGCCAAATAAGTATATTAGCTTACTCCAAGGAAAGGATTACTGAAATAGAGGAATACATAGGCAGTGGATTTGTTTGTTATTTGGAAATGCACACTGGTATTAACAACGGAGAAGCCATTTTTTATTTTGGTGCAGATTCCAATGTTATGACAGAAATTATATATCCAAGTGGGGCTGAGACAGATGTTCGAAGAATTATGGTTGGATTCTGGGCAGTGGATGTGAAGACACTTGTGGAAATAAAGTTTGCAAAGAGAGGTGATGGAACTAGTTTTCACATTGTAATATTATTAGGATTTGATTGCTATTTCTACACAAAAATATAATAAAAGTATTGCTAAAATAAAGCAGAATCATCAATTGATTGACCAATTGTAGCAATTAATAACAATTAAGATAACAACTACTTTGCATTGTAGAGAAAGAGTGAATAACTTACTGTCAACACCCAAGTCATTAACAGCGGCCACAAAACACCGACCGATGTAGCTCTTCGGTCCAAACAACCCGAGACTGCTTTTGGGTTGATCGGTCCTCTTGGTTAAGACCTTTCTCAAGTTCTTCATGAACTTCATCCTCATCTTCTTCCATCTTCTCAGCTTTTTCATCATCTTTATCCTCATCTTCTTCCATCTTCTCAGCTTCATCCTCATCTTCATCTTCTTCCATCTTCTCAGTTTCATCCTCATTTTCATCCTCATCTTCTTCCATCTTCTCAGCTTTTTCATCATCTTCATCTTCTTCCATCTCCTCAGCTTCGTCCTCATCATCTTCCATCTTTTCAGCTTTTTCATCATCTTCAACATGATGAAAAACCAACATGTTATCATTCCAATCGAAACCAACATCTAAATATTGCGAAAAAAAAATGAAAGAAAGAAAGAAAGAACCATTAATATTTAAAAAATAAATAAAATGGAAAACCCACATATCTAAATATATCCAATGTTAGTTTTGTTAAATAAAACACCAACTGAAAAAACTAACAAACTCAACTAGACTGTAACATCCCGTCTAACTAAAACCTTATTTAAAGTACGATTAGGAAGGTGTAGGACATTTATTTTAGAATTATGCTCATGTATATGCTAGGATAGGATTATATTAAATTATGGAACCAATTTATATTCCAATGGAAAGTAAATATTTAATTTTAAGTTTATTCACATGCTATTCTGGAATATGATATGCTGGATATTCTGTTTTGAAAAGTAAATATATTCAGCAACTTGATATTGGAAATCCATGGTGTATATGCCATTCTGATTATTATCTAGTCATGCATACGCATTCATGATTTTTTTACTGTATGTTGTGTGTGATTCATGACATAGCATACATGCATAATTTGTGAAAATATCTCTGACGTTTTATTAAGTATTGGTTTTTAAACAGTCTCGCGAGCACTTTGCGAGTTACGTTACAAAGGGCAAACGAACTCCGATTTCCTATTATTTTATATGCACGCGAAGCCCCTCGTGTCTAGTTTTTGATTATATAAACATCACAAAAGAATTGTGAAAGCTTGATTTTATACGAATTTTTTAATACAGCAAGGTTTGCCCGGAAATTAATGTTTTCAGCAAGTTAATGAAATTAGAAAATATACTCTGATTTTTGTAAGCAACCTGATTTCAATCATACTTTTTAATTAGCAACATCAAAATGGTTTTTCAGTAGTTAAAATGACGTGAAAAACTCTAATTCCGCTTAGCAAACAAACTCTCCTGGGTGCACACAAGGGAGGGTGTTACATAGACAAAATCAAAAAAGAAAAAAACCAGTTAATAGTCCAGTAATAAGATGTCTGGGCAGACAGAGACAAAAGCACACAATCGAACATCCACTGTATTATCAAGAAAAAAAAGAAACGAAATCGAAAGAAAAGAAAAGCAAGAACATAATGGAAAAGCCACACCCTCAATATTGCCAGAATAATAAAGAAAAAGAAAGAAAGAAACATATATTTCATATGGTATTGACAAAAGACAAGCCACACCCTTAATCTCTATTTTCAAGAAAAAAAAAGGAAAGGAAAGAACACAGTCGAATATCAGCAAGAAACCCACATACTCAATCTTTTCAAGCAAGAAATATCAGCATATAATCAAACATTTTCAAGAAAAAAAGAAAAGAAAAGAAAGGGCAGAAGTACCATACCTAGGTAATGACACCTTTGTAGGAGTGTTGCCAAACAATACAGGCTGGTTGGGTCATCATCTCCCATTGCATCCCATCTCCCATATTCATCCTCATCTTCTTCCATCATCTCAGCTTCATCCTCATCTTCATCCTCTTCCATCTTCTCATCTTCATCCTCATCTACTTGCATCCCATCTCCCATTGCATCCCATCTCCCATATTCATCCTCATCTTCTTCCATCATCTCAGCTTCATCCTCATCTTCATCCTCTTCCATCTTCTCAGCTTCATCCTCATCTTCATCCTCTTCTACTTGCATCCCATCTCTCATATTCATCCTCATCTTCTTCCATCATCTCAGCTTCATCCTCATCTTCATCCTCTTCCATCTTCTCAGCTTCATCCTCTTCTACTTGCATCCCATCTCCCATATTCATCCTCATCTTCTTCCATCATCTCAGCTTCATCCTCTTCCATCTTCTCAGCTTTTTCATCATCTTCAACATGATGAAAAACCAACATGTTATCATTCCAATCGAAACCATAGATATTTAAAAAATAAATAAAATAGAAAAACCACATATCTAAATATATCCAATGTTAGTTTTGTTAAATAAAACACCAACTGGAAAAATTAACAAACTCAACTAGACAAAATCAAGTTTACAAAATTAAAAAACAAAAAAACCAGTTAATAGTCCAGTAATATGATGTCTGGGCAGACAGAAACAAAAGCATACAATCGAACATCCACAGTTATCAAGAAAAAAAAAGAAACGAAATCAAAAGAAAAGAAAAGCAACAACATAATGGAAAAGCCACACCCTTAATATTGCCAGAATAATAGAGAAAAAGAAAGAAAGAAACATATATTTCATATGGTATTGACAAGCAACTGTTGACAAGCCACACCCTCAATCTTCTATTTTCAATAAAAAAAAAGAAACATACTGTATTTTCAAGAAAAGAAAAAAGAAAAGAAAAACGAAATCAAAAGAAAAGAAAAGCAAGAACATAATGGAAAAGCCACACCCTCAATATTGCCAGAATAATAAAGAAAAAGAAAGAAAGAAACATATATATTTCGTATGGTATTGACAAGCAACTGTTGACAAGCCACACCCTCAATCTTCTATTTTCAAGAAAAAAAAGAAACATACTGTATTTTCAAGAAAAGAAAAAAGAAAAGAAAAAAGAACACAGTCGAATATCAGCAAGAAATATCAGCAAGAATATGATGTCTGGGCAGCCAGAAACAAAAGCATACAGTCGAACATCCACAGTTATCAAGAAAAAAAAAGAAACGAAATCAAAAGAAAAGAAAAGCAAGAATATAATGGAAAAGCCACACCCTCAATATTGCCAGAATAATAAAGAAAAAGAAAGAAAGAAACATATATATTTCGTATGGTATTGACAAGCAACTGTTGACAAGCCACACCCTCAATCTTCTATTTTCAAGAAAAAAAAAGAAACATACTGTATTTTCAAGAAAAGAAAAAAGAAAAGAAAAACGAAATCAAAAGAAAAGAAAAGCAAGAACGTAATGGAAAAGCCACACCCTCTATATTGCCAGAATAATAAAGAAAAAGAAAGAAAGAAACATATATTTCATATGGTATTGACAAGCCACACCCTCAATCTTCTATTTTCAAGAAAAAAAAAGAAACATACTGTATTTTCAAGAAAAGAAAAAAGAAAAGAAAAAAGAACACAGTCGAATATCAGCAAGAAATATCAGCAAGAAACCCACATACTCAATCTTTTCAAGCAAGAAATATCAGCACATAATCAAACATTTTCAAGAAAAAAAAGAAAAGAAAAGAGAAGAAAAGAAAGGGCAGAAGTAACATACCTAGGTATTGACACCTTTGTAGGAGTGTTGCCAAACAATACAGGCTGGTTGGGTCATCATCTACTTGCATCCCATCTCCCATATTCACCAATTTCATTGTCTTGATAAAACAATCCAAGAACAAGAGAAAGAAACAAGCACGAACAAGAGAAAGAAACTAGGAAACCCAAAGAAACCAAGAAAACTTTAAGAATGAGTGAAAACAGAGAAAGAAACCCTAAGAAAACCTTAAGAATAGTGAAAAGAGAGAAATAAAATTTTTACTTTATATTTTTTAGCGGCAAAACTATGATGACCGTTGTATTCTCTTAACTCTTAACTCGTAAGTTATTTCCGTCCCTCTGAAGTTCTAATTTAGCTACTCTTTATTATATTTAATTTATATATACATATATATGTCTTTACTAAATGCTAACATCTTTTAAACAAGAGTAACAGAAGAAAGCTTGAGAAGAAGCATTTACAAAGACCTTAATCTAGATGACTTTAAAGAAACTTTGGTTATTGATACCACCATTTAGAAAAAATTCAACAGACGCTTAAACGAGGATTAAAATGCAATGAACATTATTTACCCCTCCCCCCCCCCCCAAAAAAAAAAAACAGAAATGCAAAGAAGATTGAGAGAAGACAATCTTAGAGTTCTATTGGTTGTGTCCCCACAATCACAACATAATACAGAATGAAGAAGAGGTACTTACTTACCAGAGAGGTGACTACTTCAGTTGTTTGATGAAATACTTCTGAGGGATCTACACCACAGAACACTGGCAGGACCTTGGTATATTTGGTTCTGCTCCGCTCCATTATTACCTCCTTAAAACATTTCCAGAGAAAATAGTGTTTACTATTTTCTCTGGAAATGTTTTGAGAAAACAATAACATAAACACTATTTTGAAACGCCTCATCATTATCATGTAAAAAAACACTAGTTGTTTGTTGGGTGCACATGCAAAGAAGAGAGTGGTTCTGATCTGTAATATAATGGGGTAGGTGGTGGCGGTTTCGGTGAACTGAAGACAATGGATCTATGGAAGTGAAATGAGAGTCCAAAGATAATGTAAAGTGAGAGAGAATGGACAGATCGCAGCAATAAGTTTTTGAGAAAGGTGAAAGAGAGAGACACGTAGAGATAGAAAGGTAGGAAGCGGAAAAGCTCAAGAGAGAAGAGTGGACGCAAAAAAATAAAAGCAAGCTCTCTTGTCAAATCACAACTTTCACATTAGGTGAAATGAGGACTGACAAAAGCAATTAATGGCTCTGATCTCTGATCAACAGAACAGTAGTATCTCTCTCCTATTCCCCAAATAAACTTTAATCTCATACTACCATCCTTATAAACAAGAGAATACATCGATATCAGGAGCAAGGGACTCTCTCTGTAGGGAAAAAGCGAAAGACTATGCATGACACCAGAGATTATAAACTACAGAATAGGTGAATGAATGATACAGGGCTACACAGCACAGCTAGATAGTTTTAATATAATAATCAATGGAGTCATAGCAGCAGGGATTTTAACTACAATTGTTTAAAATTAAAAAAAAATGATATACTATTTAATATGTTTAGAATTTAAAAAAAATAATAATAATATTCTTCATCTTCAATCTTTATTAATAATTTGATAATATCACACTATCATTTTTGGAAAGAAAAAAGATTCAAAATTCCATAAGAAGCCAAGTTTTTGAGAAAGGTGAAAGAGAGAGACACGTATAGAAAGGTAGGAAGTGGAAAAGCTCAGGAGAGATGCAAGGAACCAAATAAAGCTCTCTTGTCAAATCACAAATTAGGTGCTCTGAGGATCTGACTCTGACTCTGATCTCTGATCAACAGAACAGTAGTCTAGCATCTCTCCTATTCCCCAAATAAAGTAACACAAACAGCGCAATTAAACTTCAATCTTATTAAGAAATTTTTCAAATTCATTTATTTATTTATTTTCTTCTCTTTAAATTAATCACACACTAAACTTAAACAACTGTTAATTAACCTCCTCTTATATACATGCATGTTTTTAAAAGCAGAGGCAAAAAGTAATAATACTGAGTGAACCGAAACAGAGCTTCTAAGATTCATTCAGTTATATATAAGAAACTTAACACTACAAACAAAAGTAATAATACAGACAGATACAATGAATGAACCATCATAGAGCACAAACAAATATACATACATGACACGTACAGTATTAATAATGAGGATTTAAGAAAAAATAAAGGTATGACATGGTATGGAGGGGAAGTTACCTTATCCTCAGCATTCAGCAGCAAGTAAAGGAAGATTATTGAGAAGAATCTCAACTCAAGAGGCTCAGTGTCGGGGGCCATCAAGAGGACTAGCTCAGAAATGCCTCTGTTCAGTGTCTTTTTTGAGCTGAGCTACAAATACAAAAAGAAATACATGTTTTATGGTCGCTGAAACAAAAAAAAAAAAAAAAAAAAATGCAATAACACACTTAAAATAAATGGAAGAACCAATGAAATGAAATGAAAACAGAGGCGAAAGAAAGTTCCTTTCCTGTGAGTTGAGCTGCTGCTTGTAGTTGGTAGCTTATCTTGTTGAACAAGATCTTCAACAGTATTGTTATTGTGAGTTGAGCTGAGCATCGGCCAAAGGTAACCACCATTTTTGTGATTTGATTGAAAGAAAGAAAGAAAACTTGAAGAAGAACATTCATTCAAGTCAGATTCAATGAATCGTTTGTTTAGAAGGAAGAGAAGATAACGAAAAGAAAAGGTAACCAACCATTTTTGAGATTTGATTGAAGGGTGAGAAGAGAAGAGAAGAGGGGGCTTAGGGGTTTTCTTTGGTGGAGAAGAGAGGGATGGAGAAGAAAGAGAGGAATGAGTGAGTGTAATTAAATTAAATCCCTCCCAATTAAATTACATTTTTTACGTTTAAGCTAGATGCAAGTGAAAATTAAAATTAAACAATGAAAACATATATGTACGAGTAAACAAGAGAATACATCGATATCAGTAGCAAGGACTCTCTTTGGGGGAAAAGATACAAGGATTATAGACTACAGAATAGGTGAATGACTGATACAGTGCTACACAGCACAGCTAGATAGTTTTAATATAATAAGACTATCATTTTTTGGAAACAAAAAAAGCTTCAAAATTCCCTAAGAAGCCAAGATTTTGAGAAAGGTAGGAGCTCAGGAGAGAAGCAAGGAAGCAAAAAAAAGAAGAAGTGCGCAATTAATAACCAATAAAGCTCTCTTGTCAAATCACAACATTAGGTGCTCTGAGGATCTGACTCTGATCTTCGATCAACAGAACAGTAGTCTAGCATCTCTCATATTCCCTAAATAAAGTAACACAAACAGCGCAATTAAACTTCAATCTTATTAAGAAATTTTTCAAATCCATTTTTTTATTTATTTTCTTCTCTTTAAATTAATCACACACTAAACTTAAACAACTATTAATTAACCTCCTCTTATATATGACGTACAGTATTAATGATGAGGATTTAAGAAAAAATAAAGGTATGGTATGGTATGGTATCAGAAGTTACCTTATCCTCAGCAGCAAGTAAAGGAAGATTTTTGAGAAGAATCTCAACTCAAGAGGCTCAGAGTCGGGTGCCATCAAGAGGAGAAATGCCTCTGTTCAGTGTCTTTTTTAAGCTGAGCTACAAATACAAATAAAAATACATGTTTTATGGTCACTGAAACAAAAAGAAAAAAGAAAAAAATGCAATAACACACTTAAAATAAATGGTAGAACCAACAAAATGAAATGAAATAAAAGCAGAGGCGAAAGAAAGTTCCTTTCCTGTGAGTTGAGGAGCTGCTTGTAGTTGGTAGCTTATCTTGTTGAACAAGATCTTCAACAGTATTGTTATTGTGAGTTGAGCTGAGCTTGATTGAAGAGAAGAGAAGAGAAGGGGGCTAGGCTTAGGGTTTTTCTTTGGTGGAGAAGAGAGAGAGAGAGAGAGAAAAAGAGGAATGAGTGAGTGTTATTAAATTAAATCCCGCCCAATTTTAGATGAAAAATCTTTGAAAATTGTAAATTGTAAATTTGTGATCTGAGATGAGACTGCATCTGCATGTTTCAGATTATGCATTGAGAGGTGAGAGAGACTAAGTGCAATGGTTGGTTATTTTGATCAGTTTTGTTTTGGCCCAATCCAATCCATCTTTAAATAATTATAATAAAACTTTAAATTATAATATTTGCGCTGAAATCAAATTATTATAGATTACCTGCTAAAAAGCGCGCGCGTGGTCAAGTGTCCAAAGCACATTACATTGATTTGCATTGGAGAGGGCCACACTTGACTTGACAATCAGACACTACACTACACTGAGTAAAAGCAATGCAATGAATGGACTTGGGTCGGGTGTTATTTTCAGCAGCATCATCTTTGTTTTGTTTTGTTTTGGGCCCAATCCAATCCAAATATCCAATCCATCTTTGTTTTGTCACTTACATACATCGAGGAGGGAGGGATTTCTTAATTCTAAATAAATAAATGTTAATTAAAATGCTAATTAATATATCTGATTCTATATCCTATACTATACTACCGTAGAAGGAGAGGAGGGGGGAATAAATTATTATTATTAACTACTCAATGAAAGAATTAAATTATAGAACAGTTTCGGATCTTAAAAAAATTATTTAGAAAGTATCTCATAGACTTTCTTTTACATAGAGGGCCTATAAACTTATAGGCCGACCTATTTTATATTATTTATTTTAAATTAAATAAATAAATTATTATTTTAGTGGTTTTGAATAATAAAATTATATTATTTTAATTATTTTCTTTAATTATTGAACGTCTTGTAGGCTTAAACAGGCTAACAAGTCTATGTCAAGACTTTTGTTTTTTAAATATACGTCATGCTAAATTTATAATTTGGGCGTGCACAAGCTAACGAATCTGGCCATGCCTAAAGTATTTTACATGTGTCTGACCTATTTAAGCTAAAGCCTATCTCTATCCAGCCTATTTACACCCCATACTTTTAACAATGGTTTTTCGTTGTTGATTAAATGTGAGTACTATAAACATGCTTTTAACGTTGGTTGGCCCACCCCGCCCCGCCACCAACCCGCCAAAAACGGGACAGGGCGGGTTAACCCGCCATTAAATATGGGTGGGAAAAATGAACTCACCCCGTTTTATGGTGGGTTGGCGGGTCAACCCACCAACCCGTCAATTAAAAAAATAAATAATTAAAATTTAAAAATAAATTATATTTTATTAACTTTTCTAATATTATTTTATTTTATTTCACACTTCTTTTAATTTTTCTCAATCTCAATCTTAAATGTATACTAATATTTGTCAAAACATTCTTTAGGAACTCATTCGTCTCCATATAAAGATAACATTTGTCATAAATAAAATTGTTATTCTTTATTTTTTCTAAGAAGTACTAATGTAAAAAAAAAAGTGGAGATCACAAAAATTTAATGACAAATGAAATACTACTTAATTGTAAAATATATATATATAACCCGACGGGTCAACCCGTTTTGACCCACTTCTAGGCGGGGCGGGTTGAAGTGGGTTGGTGGGTTGAAAATCTCATCCCAACTCGTCCCGTTTTGGCGGGTTGACCCGCCGGGCAGTGGCGGAGCCACGTTGTGGCCTACAGTTGCCTTGGCACTGGCTTATTTAGCCACGTTCATTTAGCTACATTTGAAAAGTAGCAAATTCTGTTCAATTTTTTTGAAAATTAGCCACGTTTTGGTCGTAGCCAAAGAACCGTAGCTATTTGGGCACTAGCTGAATTTTTTGGCACTTGCTAACATGTCATGCTGGCTCTGCCACTGCCGTCATGCTCAACCCATATTGTCACCCCTAAATTTACATATAAAGTAGAGTCATCAAAACAGGCTATCTCTTCCTGTTAGGGCCTAGCTCGCACGAGTTAAGGCAAAAAATCCTACAAATAAAAAAGCCTGCATGAGCCAAAAACTTATATAATCCCACGAGATAGGGCCTGTCCACGAGCCAAAATTTCATATAAGTCAATCATTTGTCATTAATTAAAATTGTGACAGTAGCAAACAGGCATCACCAAAACCTTATCTGAAATTTCCATCCCTGATCCATCTACCGCTCCCAACTTCTACACTATATAATCAACTATAATGGAAAGAACAAAAAATCTTTACGTAATCCTCCAAGACAAGCAATCAATGAGATAAAATAAACCATGTTGTCATATAATTGAATGGAAATTGATTTCTCCGGAGAAACTATTCCCCTATTACAGACTCATAAAAATGTCTCATCCATCAATGGGTATGCAGAAGAGGAATAATTTCTTCTGCAACATGAGAAACTAGGAAAACTATTGCCACTTTGTTATTCCTCACTTTAACATAAATTCGTTACATTAATTATGCATTTGCTACTTTAGAGTAATAACCAACAAAATAGCTTTAGGCTTCTTTTCAATGGTATGAGATTCACCATTATTGCCTTTATTTTATTTAGCTGTTGATTTCATTAGCAATTTTCGTCTAGCTTCTTTCCTTTGTCATTATTTTCTATCATCCCACCATAGCGGAATGTGGTTGACCCAATTCGCAATTCAACATATAGCTATGAGTTATGAAAGTGCTTGATGAAGTTGAGGTGAAAGTAAAGGATGGGGACAGTGAATTCAGAAAATATCTCTGTCCTTTGCAGAATCTGCATCATCGAAATTCAAAACTTAGATAGAAATATAAACCATCCAAATGGAAAAATAAAAGGACGTTTGAAAAATAAACACCAAAAATGAGAAAGATCATGTGGCAGATAGTAGGGGTGTTAACGGGCCGAGCCGAGCCGAGCTTTGATCTTAACGGGCCAAGCCTGTATTTAAACGTGTCAGACTGGCCTTAGCCTGTTACCTGTTACGAATATAATATTAGCCTGTGGCCTGGTTCGTTTACAAAAAATAAAAGCCTGTCTCAAGCCTGTGGCCTGTTTATTTATTAAAAATAAAAACCTTACATTCCAATTTGTAGCCGTATTCAGCCCATTAATCATGCACTGATATGTATTTTTTTGTAAGAAAATAATAGTTGTTTCTTTTATAATAAAAAACATTAATATTAAAAAATCAAAATAACAACATCACCTTTACTTTATTTTACGTTGCTTTTCCTTAATTTTCTTCCACATTCTAGATTTTTTACATTAAGTTTTCTTCCACATTTCTTAATATTCTAGATTTTTTACACTAGATTTGAACCCCACCAATAAATTTTCTTCCACATTTTACATTAATTTTTCTTCCACGGTCGCCGCCATAAGCATCATTATAAGCCGTGGAATCCGCATGGCTTATAAAAATAGATGATGAACATGACTTAGATCGGGGAGAAGAGATAGAGCAGAGACAGAAAACTGAGAAAAGGATGTTGAAATGATTAATATAAAAATATAAAAAATAAATAAATTTAATGTATACGGGCCAGCCTCCAAGGCTTCAAGGCCGGGCTTGGCTATGAAAGCCTGAGGCCTTTTAAATAAAAATGCTTTTGCATGAGTATAAGTCTGGGCTTAATAATAAAAAAAGACGAGCCGAGCCGAAACGGGCCGGGCCTAAGGCCCCTGATAGGCCCTTGGCCTTATTATCACCCCTAGCGGATAGCATAAGTCCCACCACACCTAATAATTTCAATCATTTTTACCTTTCAAGAATCAAGTACTGGATTCGAGATAATTTACACTTTCAATCTCAGCCACTTTACCTTGAAGATCATCTCTGAAAATACACATGATAAAGCCCAAAAATGGTCAAATAGCCTACATAGTATACTCAGCTAACCTCGTACACATGCATAATTGAAGTGAACTTTCTTCTTTTCCTTTTTTTCCTAAAATACAAGTATTGCTGAGTTTTAAATGCACACCTACACGGTGTCTCATACCCTTTTATAAAATTTACACATTTTAAATTGGAAAAATTAATTGTCATTTTTTTTTGTAAACAATTAATTGTCATTTTAAATTAGATGACTTTTATTTTAGGTCTCTCTGCTTCTAATTATACAGAGGAAATAAAATATTAAAAATCATTAAATATATATTAAAACGATATAATTTTATTTAGAATAATATAAAATCATGTCCTTTAAAATAAAAAATATTTTCCCTTTTTTTTTGTAACTAAATATTTTCCCTTTAAAATTTAAAAAAGAGGACTAAAAAAATAAATAGACAACCTTATAATTTTGAAGAAATGCTTATGATAAAATAAATAAATTTTCTCTCTTTCCACGAATATCTAGATCTATAAGCGAGCACAAATATCTAGAATTTTCTCCACCTTTCATATATATATATATATATATATATATATATATATATATATATATATATATAGACATTTCTGTTTCAGAATATGGTAGTGGACTAGTGTCATCTCTATACAAGTCCATGTATCATATATATTTGTCATCTTCTTACGTCATATATGTTTTTATCAATTAGGTAGAATAATTACTCCTTTTCAAAAAATATAACAACTCTTGTTGATAATTTTTACTAAATCGTCGTGAGTTTGATTCATGTTGATGCTCCTTCATAGGTCAATTACATGTAAGTACCACTGTAAGCACTTGCTGAAACATGTAAATAGAACAATTTTACCCCCTTTACTCTTGTCCCTTTTATGTAACCCTGCTCAATCATAATTTGAGGCTATATAATCCAAAGAGTTATCTACTCCTCTTATATAACTCAAAAACATTAACATATTGAATAATCTATGGACATTTATACTAGTAATTGACACTTCGGTATCATTCACAAAAATTTTAGAAAGCTAAATTTTCCATCCACATTAGACTCATCAGTCTTTACAAATAATCTTGTTCAATCATTCACAAAAAATGTCGATGTTGATCAGACTAATTATTAACCAAACAAGAACAATAGTGAAAATAAAAGTATAAAAATAGAAAGAATGCATGGTTACGTGACTTGTTGGTTATACAAACTCAAAGAAAATACAAATGAATGGAGGTCAATCTCAGTAGAGAACAAATCTGGGAAGCCAAAGAATTAAATTTGAATCCCATTTACAACTACATAGACAACAAATAATTGGTGTTATCAACTACATAGACAACAAATAATCCGAGTCAATCATTTGTGTAATAATCCGAGTCAATCATTTGTGTAGGATCATAAAGATCAAAGTCAGAATCAAAGTCCAAGTCCAAGTCTTCATTTAAGATTGAGCCTATTGAGCTTAAATTGGTAAGATGTGAAGCATAACTGCCATCCTGGCTTTGGTCAGCCAACCCCTGAAATGGCACAATATTACTTGTTTGCCTAGGACTAATCATCTCACCAGATGAAGAGGATATTTAAAAGGACTGACTTGCTGGGTTGCCTTAGACCTGATACTTTTCAGTCGAAGTCTTTATTTCTGCAGCAATTAAAAAAACAAATAAAGTTCTATAAATGAAAAACTATGGTTTTATGAAATTAAAGCAGAAAGGAAAAGAAAAAAATACCTGCAGATGGCTGGCCATATGCGCCCTAGTAAGATGCTTCTCAGCCTTCATCAATTGAAGAATTTTTCTAGGTACAACCTCTGCAATCAAAAGAACATACAAATGTGTCAGACTTCATTAACAATAATGCCATGACATCTACTCCAGTGCACTACAGATTAGGAAGAGTATTTGAGAAAGCATTCAAAATAATGTTGAACAAAAAAATACAGCAATTGGAAAAATACAGCAAACATATACTTTTGCAATACAAAAAAAAAACCCAGAGTTTTCACAGGAATGGAAAAAGGCATCATTGTTCCATTTTTGGCAGCGAATGGAAGACACAGTTGGGACCAATTGGGCAGCTTCCAGCTCTCATGAGACCAAATTAATCATGATCGAATTAAGGAAAATTTGAATTTTGATTTGTTCAGTTTTCGAGAGATGCCAAATAAGTATATTAGCTTACTCCAAGGAAAGGATTACTGAAATAGAGGAATACATGGGCAGTGGATTTGTTTGTTATTTGGAAATGCACACTGGTATTAACAACGGAGAAGCCATTTTTTATTTTGGTGCAGATTCCAATATTATGACAGAAATTATATATCCAAGTGGGGCTGAGACAGATGTTCGAAGAATTATGGTTGGATTCTGGGCAGTGGATGTGAAGACACTTGTGGAAATAAAGTTTGCAAAGAGAGGTGATGGAACTAGTTTTCACATTGTAATATTATTAGGATTTGATTGCTATTTCTACACAAAAATATAATAAAAGTATTGCTAAAATAAAGCAGAAACATCAATTGATTGACCAATTGTAGCAATTAATAACAATTAAGATAACAACTACTTTGCATTGTAGAGAAAGAGTGAATAACTTACTGTCAGCACCCAAGTCATTAACAGCGGCCACAAAACACCGACCGATGTAGCTCTTCGGTCCAAACAACCCGAGACTGCTTTTGGGTTGATCGGTCCTCTTGGTTAAGACCTTTCTCAAGTTCTACATGAACTTCATCCTCATCTTCTTCCATCTTCTCAGCTTTTTCATCATCTTTATCCTCATCTTCTTCCATCTTCTCAGCTTCATCCTCATCTTCATCTTCTTCCATCTTCTCAGCTTCATCCTCATTTTCATCCTCATCTTCTTTCATCTTCTCTGCTTTTTCATCATCTTCATCTTCTTCCATCTCCTCAGCTTCATCTTCATCATCTTCCATATTTTCAGCTTTTTCATCATCTTCAACATGATGAAAAACCAACATGTTATCATTCCAATCGAAACCAACATCTAAATATTGCGAAAAAAAAAACGAAAGAAAGAAAGAAAGAACCATTAATATTTAAAAAATAAATAAAATGGAAAACCCACATATCTAAATATATCCAATGTTAGTTTTGTTAAATAAAACACCAACTGAAAAAACTAACAAACTCAACTAGACAAAATCAAAAAACAAAAAAACTAGTTAATAGTCCAGTAATAAGATGTCTGGGCAGACAGAAACAAAAGCACACAATCGAACATCCACTGTATTATCAAGAAAAAAAAGAAACGAAATCGAAAGAAAAGAAAAGCAAGAACATAATGGAAAAGCCACACCCTCAATATTGCCAGAATAATAAAGAAAAAGAAAGAAAGAAACATATATTTCATATGGTATTGACAAAAGACAAGCCACACCCTCAATCTCTATTTTCAAGAAAAAAAAAGGAAAGTAAAGAACACAGTCGAATATCAGCAAGAAACCCACATACTCAATCTTTTCAAGCAAGAAATATCAGCATATAATCAAACATTTTCAAGAAAAAATGAAAAGAAAAGAAAAGAAAAGAAAGGGCAGAAGTACCATACCTAGGTAATGACACCTTTGTAGGAGTGTTGCCAAACAATACAGGCTGATTGGGTCATCATCTCCCATTGCATCACATCTCCCATATTCATCCTCATCTTCTTCCATCATCTCAGCTTCATCCTCATCTTCATCCTCTTCCATCTTCTCATCTTCATCCTCATCTACTTGCATCCCATCTCCCATTGCATCCCATCTCCCATATTCATCCTCATCTTCTTCCATCATCTCAGCTTCATCCTCATCTTCATCCTCTTCCATCTTCTCAGCTTCATCCTCATCTTCATCCTCTTCTACTTGCATCCCATCTCCCATTGCATCCCATCTCCCATATTCATCCTCATCTTCTTCCATCATCTCAGCTTCATCCTCATCTTCATCCTCTTCCATCTTCTCAGCTTCATCCTCTTCTACTTGCATCCCATCTCCCATTGCATCTCATCTCCCATATTCATCCTCATCTTCTTCCATCATCTCAGCTGCATCCTCATCTTCATCCTCTTCCATCTTCTCAGCTTTTTCATCATCTTCAACATGATGAAAAACCAACATGTTATCATTCCAATCGAAACCTTAGATATTTAAAAATTAATAAAATAGAAAACCCACATATCTAAATATATCCAATGTTAGTTTTGTTAAATAAAACACCAACTGAAAAAATTAACAAACTCAACTAGACAAAATCAAATTTACAAAATTAAAAAACAGAAAAACCAGTTAATAGTCCAGTAATATGATGTCTGGGCAGACAGAAACAAAAGCATACAATCGAACATCCACAGTTATCAAGAAAAAAAAGAAACGAAATCAAAAGAAAAGAAAAGCAAGAACATAATGGAAAAGCCACACCCTCAATATTGCCAGAATAATAAAGAAAAAGAAAGAAAGAAACATATATTTCATATGGTATTGACAAGCAACTGTTGACAAGCCACACCCTCAATCTTCTATTTTCAAGAAAAAAAAAGAAACATACTGTATTTTCAAGAAAAGAAAAAAGAAAAGAAAAACGAAATCAAAAGAAAAGAAAAGCAAGAACATAATGGAAAAGCCACACCCTCAATATTGCCAGAATAATAAAGAAAAAGAAAGAAAGAAAGATATATATTTCGTATGGTATTGACAAGCAACTGTTGAAAAGCCACACCCTCAATCTTCTATTTTCAAGAAAAAAAAAGAAACATACTGTGTTTTCAAGAAAAGAAAAAAGAACACAGTCGAATATCAGCAAGAAATATCAGCAAGAATATGATGTCTGGGCAGACAGAAACAAAAGCATACAATCGAACATCAACAGTTATCAAGAAAAAAAAAGAAACGAAATCAAAAGAAAAGAAAAGCAAGAACATAATGGAAAAGCCACACCCTCAATATTGCCAGAATAATAAAGAAAAAGAAAGAAGAAACATATATATTTCGTATGGTATTGACAAGCAACTGTTGACAAGCCACACCCTCAATCTTCTATTTTCAAGAAAAAAAAAAGAAACATACTGTATTTTCAAGAAAAGAAAAAAGAAAAGAAAAACGAAATCAAAAGAAAAGAAAAGCAAGAACATAATGGAAAAGCCACACCCTCAATATTGCCAGAATAATAAAGAAAAAGAAAGAAAGAAACATATATTTCCTATGGTATTGACAAGCAACTGTTGACAAGCCATACCCTCAATCTTCTATTTTCAAGAAAAAAAAAGAAACATACTGTATTTTCAAGAAAAGAAAAAAGAACACAGTCGAATATCAGCAAGAAATATCAGCAAGACACCCACATACTCAATCTTTTCAAGCAAGAAATATCAGCACATAATCAAACATTTTCAAGAAAAAAAGAAAAGAAAAGAGAAGAAAAGAAAGGGCAGAAGTAACATACCTAGGTATTGACACCTTTGTAGGAGTGTTGCCAAACAATACAGGCTGGTTGGGTCATAATCTACTTGCATCCCATCTCCCATATTCACCAATTCCATTGTCTTGATAAAACAATCCAAGAACAAGAGAAAGAAACAAGCAAGAACAAGAGAAAGAAACTAGGAAACCCAAAGAAAACAAGAAAACTTTAAGAAGGAGTGAAAACAGAGAAAGAAACCCTAAGAAAACCTTAAGAAAACAGAGAAAGAAACCCTAAGAAAACCTTAAGAAAACAGAGTGAAAACCTTAGAGAGAGAGAAAAAAATTTTTAATTTATATTTTTTGGCGGCAAAACTATGATGACCGTTGTATTCTCTTAACTCTTAACTCGTAAGTTATTTTCGTCCCTCTGAAGTTCTAATTTAGCTACTCTTAAGATTTATTATATTTACTAATTTATAGTAGCTAATGTAGATACATATTAAAAAATATATATGTGGATGGACAGCTGAGAAATATATATTCTAATTTTAAGGAAATAAAATTCATTTTAATTATTAAAAATATGAGACATGATTGGGATGAAAAAATTCATCACAATATATATATATATATATATATATATATAATTCTTTATAGTTTGACTAATTACTTTGATTAATTTAATAAAAAAACCCGCGATTCACACTAAAATAAATATAATCATAATAATATTTATTAAAAAATTGGCTTTACTAAATGCTAACATCTTTTAAACAAGAGTAACAGAAGAAAGCTTGAGAAGAAGCATTTACAAAGACCTTAATCTAGATGACTTTAAAGAAACTTTGGTTATTGATACCACCATTTAGAAAAAAATTCAACAGACGCTTAAACGAGGATTAAAATGCAATGAACATTATTTACCCCTCCCCCCCCCCCCCCCCCCCCAAAAAAAAAAAAAATAGAAATGCAAAGAAGATTGAGAGAAGACAATCTTAGAGTTCTATTGGTTATGTCCCCATAATCACAACATAATACAGAATGAAGAAGAGGTACTTACTTACCAGAGAGGTGACTACTTCAGTTGTTTGATGAAATACTTCTGAGGGATCTACACCACAAAACACTGGCAGGACCTTGGTATATTTGGTTCTGCTCCGCTCCATTATTACCTCCTTAAAACATTTCCAGAGAAAATAGTTTTTACTATTTTCTCTGGAAATGTTTTGAGAAAACAATAACATAAACACTATTTTGAAACGCCTCATCATTATCATGTAAAAAAACACTAGTTGTTTGTTGGGTGCACATGCAAAGAAGAGAGTGGTTCTGATCTGTAATATAATGGGGTAGGTGGTGGCGGTTTCGGTGAACTGAAGACAATGGATCTATGGAAGTGAAATGAGAGTCCAAAGATAATGTAAAGTGAGAGAGAATGGACAGATCGCAACAATAAGTTTTTGAGAAAGGAGAAAGAGAGAGACACGTAGAGATAGAAAGGTAGGAAGCGGAAAAGCTCAAGAGAGAAGAGTGGACGCAAAAAAATAAAAGCAAGCTCTCTTGTCAAATCACAACTTTCACATTAGGTGAAATGAAGACTGACAAAAGCAATTAATGGCTCTGATCTCTGATCAACAGAACAGTAGTATCTCTCTCCTATTCCCCAAATAAACTTTAATCTCATACTACCATCCTTATAAACAAGAGAATACATCGATATCAAGAGCAAGGGACTCTCTCTGTAGGGAAAAAGCGAAAGACTATGCATGACACCAGAGATTATAAACTACATAATAGGTGAATGAATGATACAGGGCTACACAACACAGCTAGATAGTTTTAATATAATAATCAATGGAGTCATAGCAGCAGGGATTTTAACTACAATTGTTTAAAATTAAAAAAAAATGATATACTATTTAATATGTTTAGAATTTAAAAAAAAAATAATAATATTCTTCATCTTCAATCTTTATTAATAATTTGATAATATCACACTATCATTTTTGGAAAGAAAAAAGATTCAAAATTCCATAAAAAGCCAAGTTTTTGAGAAAGGTGAAAGAGAGAGACACGTATAGAAAGGTAGGAAGTGGAAAAGCTCAGGAGAGATGCAAGGAACCAAATAAAGCTCTCTTGTCAAATCAAAAATTAGGTGCTCTGAGGATCTGACTCTGACTCTGATCTATGATCAACAGAACAGTAGTCTAGCATCTCTCTTATTCCCCAAATAAAGTAACACAAACAGCGCAATTAAACTTCAATCTTATTAAGAAATTGTTCAAATTCATTTATTTATTTATTTTCTTCTCTTTAAATTAATCACACACTAAACTTAAACAACTATTAATTAACCTCCTCTTATATACATGCATGTTTTTAAAAGCAGAGGCAAAAAGTAATAATACTGAGTGAACCGAAACAGAGCTTCTAAGATTCATTCAGTTATATATAAGAAACTTAACACTACAAACAAAAGTAATAATATAGACAGATACAATGAATGAACCATCATAGAGCACAAACAAATATACATACATGACACGTACAGTATTAATAATGAGGATTTAAGAAAAAATAAAGGTATGGCATGGTATGGAGGGGAAGTTACCTTATCCTCAGCATTCAGCAGCAAGTAAAGGAAGATTATTGAGAAGAATCTCAACTCAAGAGGCTCAGTGTCGGGGGCCATCAAGAGGACTAGCTCAGAAATGCCTCTGTTCAGTGTCTTTTTTGAGCTGAGCTACAAATACAAAAAGAAATACATGTTTTATGGTCGCTGAAACAAAAAAAAAAAAAAAAAAAAAAACGCAATAACACACTTAAAATAAATGGAAGAACCAATGAAATGAAATGAAAGCAGAGGCGAAAGAAAGTTCCTTTCCTGTGAGTTGAGCTGCTGCTTGTAGTTGGTAGCTTATCTTGTTGAACAAGATCTTCAACAGTATTGTTATTGTGTGTTGAGCTGAGCATCGGCCAAAGGTAACCACCATTTTTGTGATTTGATTGAAAGAAAGAAAGAAAACTTGAAGAAGAACATTCATTCAAGTCAGATTCAATGAATCGTTTGTTTAGAAAGAAGATAAGATAACGAAAAGAAAAGGAAACCAACCATTTTTGTGATTTGATTGAAGGGTGAGAAGAGAAGAGAAGAGGGGGCTTAGGGTTTTTCTTTGGAGGAGAAGAGAGAGAGGGAGAAGAAAGAGAGGAATGAGTGAGTGTAATTAAATTAAATCCCGCCCAATTAAATTACATTTTTTACGTTTAAGCTAGATGCCAGTGAAAATTAAAATTAAACAATGAAAACATATATGTACGAGTAAACAAGAGAATACATCGATATCAGTAGCAAGGACTCTATTTGGGGGAAAAGATACAAGGATTATAGACAACAAAATAGGTGAATGAATGATACAGTGCTACACAGCACAGCTAGATAGTTTTAATATAATAACACTATCATTTTTTGGAAACAAAAAAAGCTTCAAAATTCCCTAAGAAGCCAAGATTTTGAGAAAGTGAAAGAGAGAGACACGTAGAGAGAGAGAGAGAAAGGGTAGGAGCTCAGGAGAGAAGCAAGGAAGCAAAAAAAAGAAGAAGTGTGCAATTAATAACCAATAAAGCTCTCTTGTCAAATCACAACATTAGGTGCTCTGAGGATCTGACTCTGATCTTCGATCAACATAACAGTAGTCTAGCATCTCTCTTATTCCCTAAATAAAGTAACACAAACAACGCAATTAAACTTCAATCTTATTAAGAAATTTTTCAAATCCATTTATTTATTTATTTTCTTCTCTTTAAATTAATCACACACTAAACTTAAACAACTATTAAGCTCCTCTTATATACTTTTTAAAAGCAGAGGCAAAGTAATAATACTGAGTGAACTGAAACTGAGCTTCTAAGATTCATTCAGTTATAAAAAACTTATCACTACAAACAAAAGTAACAATACAGATACAATGAATAAACCATAGACTATAGAGCACAAACAAATACATGACGTACAGTATTAATAATGAGGATTTAAGAAAAAATAAAGGTATGGTATGGTATGGTATCCGAAGTTACCTTATCCTCAGCAGCAAGTAAAGGAAGATTTTTGAGAAAAATCTCAACTCAAGAGGCTCAGAGTCGGGTGCCATCAACAGGAGAAATGCCTCTGTTCAGTGTCTTTTTTAAGCTGAGCTACAAATACAAATAAAAGTACATGTTTTATGGTCGCTGAAACAAAAAGAAAAAAGAAAAAAACGCAATAACACACTTAAAATAAATGGTAGAACCAACGAAATGAAATGAAATAAAAGCAGAGGCGAAAGAAAGTTCCTTTCAGTTGAGGAGCTGCTTGTAGTTGGTAGCTTATCTTGTTGAACAAGATCTTCAACAGTATTGTTATTGTGAGTTGAGCTGAGCTTGATTGAAGAGAAGAGAAGAGAAGAGAAGGGGGCTAGGCTTAGGGTTTTTCTTTGGTGGAGAAGAGAGAGAGAGAGAGAGAGAGAAGAAAGAGAGGAATGAGTGAATGTTATTAAATTAAATCCCGCCCAATTTTAGATGAAAAATCTTTGAAAATTGTGAATTGTAAATTGGTGATCTGAGATGAGACTGCATCTGCATGTTTCGGATTATGCATTGAGAGGTGAGAGAGACCAAGAGCAATGGTTGGTTATTTTGATCAGTTTTGTTTTGGCCCAATCCAATCCATCTTTAATTAATTATAATAAAACTTTAAATTATAATATTTGCGCTGAAATCAAATTATTATAGATTACCTGCTAAAAAGCGCGCGCGTGGTCAAGTGTCCAAAGCACATTACATTGATTTGCATTAGAGAGGGCAACACTTGACTTGACAATCAGACACTACACTACACTGAGTAAAAGCAATGCAATGAATGGACTTGGGTCGGGTGTTATTTTCAGCAGCATCATCTTTGTTTTGTTTTGTTTTGGGCCTAATCCAATCCATCTTTGTTTTGTCACTTACATACATCGAGGAGGGAGGGATTTCTTAATTCTAAATAAATAAATGTTAATTAAAATGCTAATTAATATATCTGATTCTATATCCTATACTATACTACCGTAGAAGGAGAGGAGGGGGGAATAAATTATTATTATTAACTACTCAATGAAAGAATTAAATTATAGAACAGTTTCGGATCTTAAAAAAATTATTTAGAAAGTATCTCATAGACTTTCTTTTACATAGAGGGCCTATAAACTTATAGGCCGACCTATTTTATATTATTTATTTTAAATTAAATAAATAAATTATTATTTTAATGGTTTTGAATAATAAAATTATATTATTTTAATTATTTTCTTTAATTATTGAACATCTTGTAGGCTTAAACAGGCTAACAAGTCTATGTCAAGACTTTTGTTTTTTAAATATACGTCATGCTAAATTTTTAATTTGGGCGTGCACAAGCTAACGAATCTGGCCATGCCTAAAGTATTTTACATGTGTCTGACCTATTTAAGCTAAAGCCTATCTCTATCCAGCCTATTTACACCCCCATACTTTTAACAATGGTTTTTCGTTGTTGATTAAATGTGAGTACTATAAACATGTTTTTAACGTTGGTTGGCCCGCCCCGCCCCGCCACCAACCCGCCAAAAACGGGACAAGGCGGGTTAACCCGCCATTAAATATGGGTGGGAAAAATGAACTCACCCCGTTTTATGGTGGATTGGCGGGTCAACCCACCAACCCGTCAATTAAAAAAATAAATAATTAAAATTTAAAAATAAATTATATTTTATTAATTTTTCTAATATTATTTTATTTTATTTCACACTTCTTTTAATTTTTCTCAATCTCAATCTTAAATGTATACTAATATTTGTCAAAACATTCTTTAGGAACTCATTCGTCTACATATAAAGATAACATTTATCATAAATAAAATTGTTATTCTTTATTTTTTCTAAGAAGTACTAATGTAAAAAAAAAATTGGATATCACAAAAATTTAATGACAAATGAAATACTACTTAATTGTAAAATATATATATATATATAACCCGACGGGTCAACCCGTTTTGACCCACTTCTAGGCGGGGCGGGTTGAAGTGGGTTGGTGGGTTGAAAATCTCAACCCAACTCGTCCCGTGTTGGCGGGTTGACCTGCCGGGAAGTGGCGGAGCAACGTTGTGGCCTTTAGTTGCCTTGGCACTGGCTTATTTAGCCATGTTCATTTAGCTACATTTGAAAAGTAGAAAATTTTGTTCAATTTTTTTGAAAATTAGCCACGTTTTGGTCGTAGCCAAAGAACCGTAGCTATTTGGGCACTAGCTGAATTTTTTGGCACTTGCTAACATGTCATGCTGGCTCCGCCACTGCCGTCGTGCTCAACCCATATTGTCACCCCAAAATTTACATATAAAGTAGAGTCATCAAAACAGGCTATCTCTTCCTGTTAGGCCCTAGCTCGCACGAGTTAAGGCAAAAAATCCTACAAATAAAAAAGCCTGCATGAGCCAAAAACTTATATAATCCCACGAGATAGGGCCTGTCCACGAGCCAAAATTTCATATAAGTCAATCATTTGTCATTAATTAAAATTGTGACAGTAGCAAACAGGCATCACCTAAACCTTATCTGAAATTTCCATCCTTGATCCATCTACCGCTCCCAACTTCTACACTATATAATCAACTATAATGGAAAGAACAAAAAATCTTTACGTAATCCTCCAAGACAAGCAATCAATGAGATAAAATAAACCATGTTGTCATATAATTGAATGCAAATTGATTTCTCCGGAGAAACTATTCCCCTATTACAAACTCATAAAAATGTCTCATCCATCTTTTTTCTCTAGTATAATGAGTCCCGTATATTTAATGGGTATGCAGAAGAGGAATAATTTCTTCTGCAACATGAATTCGTTACTTTAACATAAATTCGTTACATTAATTATGCATTTGCTACTTTAGAGTAATAACCAACAAAATAGCTTTAGGCTTCTTTTCAATGGTATGAGATTCACCATTATTGCCTTTATTTTATTTAGCTGTTGATTTCATTAGCAATTTTCGTCTAGCTTCTTTCCTTTGTCATTATTTTCTATCATCCCTCCATAGCGGAATGTGGTTGACCCAATTCGCAATTCAACATATAGCTATGAGTTATGAAAGTGCATGATGAAGTTGAGGTGAAAGTAAAGGATGGGGACAGTGAATTCAGAAAATATCTCTGTCCTTTGCAGAATCTGCATCATCGAAATTCAAAACTTAGATAGAAATATAAACCATCCAAATGGAAAAATAAAAGGACGTTTGAAAAATAAACACCAAAAATGAGAAAGATCATGTGGCAGATAGTAGGGGTGTTAACGGGCCGAGCCGAGCCGAGCTTTGATCTTAACGGGCCAAGCCTGTATTTAAATGTGTCAGACTGGCCTTAGCCTGTTACCTGTTACGAATATAATATTAGCCTGTGGCCTGGTTCGTTTACAAAAAATAAAAGCCTGTCTCAAGCATGTGGCCTGTTTATTTATTAAAAATAAAAACCTTACATTCCAATTTGTAGCCGTATTCAGCCCATTAATCATGCACTGATATGTATTTTTTTGTAAGAAAATAATAGTTGTTTCTTTTATAATAAAAAAACATTAATATTAAAAAATCAAAATAACAACATCACCTTTACTTTATTTTACGTTGCTTTTCCTTAATTTTCTTCCACATTCTAGATTTTTTACATTAAATTTTCTTCCACATTTCTTAATATTCTAGATTTTTTACACTAGATTTGAACCCCACCAATAAATTTTCTTCCACATTTTACATTAATTTTTCTTCCACGGTCGCCGCCATAAGTATCATTATAAGCCGTGGAATCCGCATGGCTTATAAAAATAGATGATGAACATGACTTAGATCGGGGAGAAGAGATAGAGCAGAGACAGAAAACTGAGAAAAGGATTTTGAAATGATTAATATAAAAATATAAAAAATAAATAAATTTAATGTATACGGGCCAGCCTCCAAGGCTTCAAGGCCGGGCTTGGCTATGAAAGCTTGAGGCCTTTTAAATAAAAAAGCTTTTGCATGAGTATAAGTCTGGGCTTAATCATAAAAAAAGACGAGCCGAGCCGAAACGGGCCGGGCCTAAGGCCCCTGATAGGCCCTTGGCCTTATTATCACCCCTAGCGGATAGCATAAGTCCCACCACACCTAATAATTTCAATCATTTTTACCTTTCAAGAATCAAGTACTGGATTCGAGATAATTTACACTTTCAATCTCAGCCACTTTACCTTGAAGATCACCTCTGAAAATACACATGATAAAGCCCAAAAATGGTCAAATAGCCTACATAGTATACACAGCTAACCTCGTACACATGCATAATTGAAGTGAACTTTCTTCTTTTCCTTTTTTTCCTAAAATACAAGTATTGCTGAGTTTTAAATGCACACCTACACGGTGTCTCATACCCTTTTATAAAAATTAATTGTCATTTTTTTTTGTAAACAATTAATTGTCATTTTAAATTAGATGACTTTTATTTTAGGTCTCCCTGCTTCTAATTATACAGAGGAAAGAAAATATTAAAAATCATTAAATATATATTAAAACGATATAATTTTATTTAGAATAATATAAAATCATGTCCTTTAAAATAAAAAATATTTTCCCTTTTTTTTTGTAACTAAATATTTTCCCTTTAAAATTTAAAAAAGAGGACTAAAAAAATAAATAGACAACCTTATAATTTTGAAGAAATGCTTATGATAAAATAAATAAATTTTCTCTCTTTCCACCAAACAGATCATGGATTTAAAACAACAGTTATTCAGTAATCTAGATCTATAAGCGAGCACAAATATCTAGAATTTTCTCCACCTTTCATATATATATATATATATATATATATATATATATATATATATATTTAAGACATTTCTGTTTCAGAATATGGTAGGGGACTAGTGTCATCTCTATACATGTCCATGTATCATATATATTTGTCATCTTCTTACGTCATATATGTTTTTATCAATTAGGTAGAATAATTACTCCTTTTCAAAAAATATAACAACTCTTGTTGATAATTTTTACTAAATCGTCGTGAGTTTGATTCATGTTGATGCTCCTTCATAGGTCAATTACATGTAAGTACCACTGTAAGCACTTGCTGAAACATGTAAATAGAACAATTTTACCCCCTTTACTCTTGTCCCTTTTATGTAACCCTTCTCAATCATAATTTGAGGCTATATGATCCAAAGAGTTATCTACTCCTCTTATATAACTCAAAAACATTAACATATTGAATAATCTATGGACACTTATACTAGTAATTGACACTTCGGTATCATTCACAAAAATTTTAGAAAGCTAAATTTTCCATCCACATTAGACTCATCAGTCTTTACAAATAATCTTGTTCAATCATTCACAAAAAATGTCGATGTTGATCAGACTAATTATTAACCAAACAAGAACAATAGTGAATAAAAGTATAAAAATAGAAAGAATGCATGGTTACGTGACTTGTTAGTTATACAAACTCAAAGAAAATACAAATGAATGGAGGTCAATCTCAGTAGAGAACAAATCTGGGAAGCCAAAGAATTAAATTTGAATCACATTTACAACTACATAGACAACAAATAATTGGTGTTATCAACTACATAGACAACAAATAATCTGAGTCAATCATTTGTGTAATAATCTGAGTCAATCATTTGTGTAGGATCATAAAGATCAAAGTCAGAATCAAAGTCCAAGTCCAAGTCTTCATTTAAGATTGAGCCTATTGAGCTTAAATTGGTAAGATGTGAAGCATAACTGTCATCCTGGCTTTGGTCAGCCAACCCCTGAAATGGCACAATATTACTTGTTTGCCTAGGACTAATCATCTCACCAGATGAAGAGGATATTTAAAAGGACTGACTTGCTGGGTTGCCTTAGACCTGATTCTTTTTAGTCGAAGTCTTTATTTCTGCAGCAATTAAAAAAACAAATAAAGTTCTATAAATGAAAAACTATGGTTTTATGAAATTAAAGCAGAAAGGAAAAGAAAAAAAATACCTGCAGATGGCTGGCCACATGCGCCCTAGTAAGATGCTTCTCAGCCTTCATCAATTGAAGAATTTTTCTAGGTACAACCTCTGCAATCAAAAGAACATACAAATGTGTCAGACTTCATTAACAATAATGCCATGACATCTACTCCAGTGCACTACAGATTAGGAAGAGTATTTGAGAAAGCATTCAAAATAATGTTGAACAAAAAAATACAGCAATTGGAAAAATACAGCAAACATATACTTTTGCAATACAAAAAAAAAACCCAGAGTTTTCACAGGAATGGAAAAAGGCATCATTGTTCTATTTTTTGCAGCGAATGGAAGACACAGTTGGGACAAATTGGGCAGCTTCCAACTCTCATGAGACCAAATTAATCATGATTGAATTAAGGAAAATTTGAATTTTGATTTGTTCAGTTTTCGAGAGATGCCAAATAAGTATCTTAGCTTACTCCAAGGAAAGGATTACTGAAATAGAGGAATACATGGGCAGTGGATTTGTTTGTTATTTGGAAATGCACACTGGTGTTAACAACGGAGAAGCCGTTTTTTATTTTGGTGCAGATTCCAATATTATGACAGAAATTATATATCCAAGTGGGGCTGAGATAGATGTTCGAAGAATTATGGTTGGATTCTGGGCAGTGGATGTGAAGACACTTGTGGAAATAAAGTTTGCAAAGAGAGGTGATGGAACTAGTTTTCACATTGTAATATTATTAGGATTTGATTGCTATTTCTACACAAAAATATAATAAAAGTATTGCTAAAAGAAAGCAGAAACATCAATTGATTGACCAATTGTAGCAATTAATAACAATTAAGATAACAACTACTTTGCATTGTAGAGAAAGAGTGAATAACTTACTGTCAACACCCAAGTCATTAACAGCGGTCACAAAACACCGACCGATGTAGCTCTTCGGTCCAAACAACCCGAGACTGCTTTTGGGTTGATCGGTCCTCTTGGTTAAGACCTTTCTCAAGTTCTTCATGAACTTCATCCTCATCTTCTTCCATCTTCTCAGTTTTTTCATCATCTTTATCCTCATCTTCTTCCATCTTCTCAGCTTCATCCTCATCTTCATCTTCTTCCTTCTTCTCAGCTTCATCCTCATTTTCATCCTCATCTTCTCAGCTTTTTCATCATCTTCATCTTCTTCCATCTCCTCAGCTTCATCCTCATCATCTTCCATCTTTTCAGCTTTTTCATCATCTTCAACATGATGAAAAACCAACATGTTATCATTCCAATCGAAACCAACATCTAAATATTGCGAAAAAAAAACGAAAGAAAGAAAGAAAGAACCATTAATATCGAAAAAATAAATAAAACGGAAAACCCACATATCTAAATATATCCAATGTTAGTTTTGTTAAATAAAACACCAACTGAAAAAACTAACAAACTCAACTAGACAAAATCAAAAAACAAAAAAACCAGTTAATAGTCCAGTAATAAGATGTCTGGGCAGACAGAAACAAAAGCACACAATCGAACATCCACTGTATTATCAAGAAAAAAAAGAAATGAAATCGAAAGAAAAGAAAAGAAAGAACATAATGGAAAAGCCACACCCTCAATATTGCCAGAATAATAAAGAAAAAGAAAGAAAGAAACATATATTTCATATGGTATTGACAAAAGACAAGCCACACCCTCAATCTCTATTTTCAAGAAAAAAAAATGGAAAGGAAAGAACACAGTCGAATATCAGCAAGAAACCCACATACTCAATCTTTTCAAGCAAGAAATATCAGCATATAATCAAGCATTTTCAAGAAAAAAAGAAAAGAAAAGAAAGGGCAGAAGTACCATACCTAGGTAATGACACCTTTGTAGGAGTGTTGCCAAACAATACAAGCTGGTTGGGTCATCATCTCCCATTGCATCCCATCTCCCATTGCATCCCATCTCCCATATTCATCCTCATCTTCTTCCATCATCTCAGCTTCATCCTCATCTTCATCCTCTTCCATCTTCTCATCTTCATCCTCATCTACTTGCATCCCATCTCCCATTGCATCCCATCTCCCATATTCATCCCCATCTTCTTCCATCATCTCAGCTTCATCCTCATCTTCATCCTCTTCCATCTTCTCAGCTTCATCCTCATCTTCATCCTCTTCTACTTGCATCCCATCTCCCATATTCATCCTCATCTTCTTCCATCATCTCAGCTTCATCCTCATCTTCATCCTCTTCCATCTTCTCAGCTTCATCCTCATCTTCATCCTCTTCTACTTGCATCCCATCTCCCATTGCATCCCATCTCCCATATTCATCCTCATCTTCTTCCATCATCTCAGCTTCATCCTCATCTTCATCCTCTTCCATCTTCTCAGCTTCATCCTCTTCTACTTGCATCCCATCTCCCATTGCATCTCATCTCCCATATTCATCCTCATCTTCTTCCATCATCTCAGCTGCATCCTCATCTTCATCCTCTTCCATCTTCTCAGCTTTTTCATCCTCTTCTACTTGCATCCCATCTCCCATATTCATCCTCATCTTCATCCTCTTCCATCATCTCAGCTTCATCCTCTTCTACTTGCATCCCATCTCCCATATTCATCCTCATCTTCTTCCATCATCTCAGCTTCATCCTCTTCCATCTTCTCAGCTTTTTCATCATCTTCAACATGATGAAAATCCAACATGTTATCATTCCAATCGAAACCATAAATGTTTAAAAAATAAATAAAATAGAAAACCCACATATCTAAATATATCCAATGTTAGTTTTTTTAAATAAAACACCAACTGAAAAAATTAACAAACTCAACTAGACAAAATCAAATTTACAAAATTAAAAAACAAAAAAACCAGTTAATAGTCCAGTAATATGATGTCTGGGCAGACAGAAACAAAAGCATACAATCGAACATCCACAGTTATGATGAAAAAAAAAGAAACGAAATCAAAAGAAAAGAAAAGCAAGAACATAATGGAAAAGCCACACCCTTAATATTGCCAGAATAATAAAGAAAAAGAAAGAAAGAAACTTATATTTCATATGGTATTGACAAGCAACTGTTGACAAGCCACACCCTCAATCTTCTATTTTCAAGAAAAAAAAGAAGAAACATACTGTATTTTCAAGAAAAGAAAAAAGAAAAGAAAAACGAAATCAAAAGAAAAGAAAAGCAAGAACATAATGGAAAAGCCACACCCTCAATATTGCCAGAATAATAAAGAAAAAGAAAGAAAGAAACATATATATTTCGTATGGAATTGACAAGCAACTGTTGACAAGCCACACCCTCAATCTTCTATTTTCAAGAAAAAAAAAGAAACATACTGTATTTTCAAGAAAAAAAGAAAAAGAAAAAAGAACACAGTCAAATATCAGCAAGAAATATCAGCAAGAATATGATGTCTGGGCAGACAGAAACAAAAGCATACAATCGAACATCCACAGTTATCAAGAAAAAAAAAGAAACGAAATAAAAAGAAAAGAAAAGCAAGAACATAAAGGAAAAGCCACACCCTCAATATTGCCAGAATAATAAAGAAAAAGAAAGAAAGAATCATATATATTTCGTATGGTATTGACAAGCAACTGTTGACAAGCCACACCCTCTATAACACCTCACAATTTTAAATCAAGTAATTAAAATATTAAGTGAGCAATCAAGTGATGGATTAGTGAAAATCCAAAAGATTAGGCCAAAATACAAAGAAAGGGCAAAACGATAATTAGCCAACACGCAACCCTAGGAAGATAAAAATTGAGTAGAAGGTCTCAGATGGTAAAAATAACCCTGGAAATGGGTTCAGAACGAAAAATTGAGTGGACAGGCAAGTTTCAGAAAAATCAGTGAATAGTGTTTTTCGCAGGTAAAAATACCGCGGTACGATTGCACCGTAAAATGTGCCGATTGAGTTTTGAGCTCTAGGTTTCAAATATGAGTTAAAAATGGTCTAATGAGTTAGGAAATATGATTTCTTATAATATTCGATGAAATTAAGACAGTTTGGGGAAGCGTGCCAATGGCGCGCATAATAGCTTAAAACAGTGTTTTCTCCGAACGAATGGAGGACTCTTAATTCATCTGATCAAGCCTAATTAAAGGGGAATAGTTAATGTTAAAAATTTGAGTTTCTAAATAGGTTGTGAATTTACGGACGTTTAGTGGAATCGGAGGAAAATTCGGATTAGTTTTAAATCGCATGAGGTGGCGGTGGGACCCACCCCACTTAAGTGACTTAAGCCACATGTGCTTGGCACTATTCATGCATCACTTTCCTCCCTCTTCTTGCTCAAACCCGCAGCCACCATAGCCCTTCCTCTCCAAGATTTCATTTCACCATAACTTAGCCATTTCTTCACCAAATCCATTGATTCTTGGCTTGAAATTTGATGGAAATGGCCTTCTAAATCCATTGGTGGTACTCCCAAGCCTTGAAAGCCACTAGATTTTGAGAAAAACCCTCCCCAAAGCTGCGGCCCTTTCCTTTAGATTTGTGAAAATGGTGTTGATTGATGCTCCAATGGTGGAGTATGTTTAGGAGGAGCCTTGTGCCAAGCTTTTGGGTGAGTTTCCTTGTGTTCCAATGGTTTAATTTTGTGGTTGAATTTATGAACCCTAAAGAGGGCTTGTTGGATTGATGTGTTTAGAGAGCTCAATTGGAAAATGTTTGTACATGAATGTGTCTTAGAATGATGTGTAGTAGCCATAAATGCAATAAAAATTATTGATGAAAAATGTGAATTTTTAACTTAGAAAATTTTGAGGTTGTCATGACTTTGAGTTTTGAAAATGTGTTAGGATTGGATTGATGAGTTGTTGTATGATTGTATGTTGATATAATAGGATTGTATGAGGTGTGGAATGATTAAAGTTGTATGGAAATTCCTTGGAATGCCATAGGGTAAAATTCGATTCTTTGAGGAAAGATTGAGGAATTGATGTTGAAAAATGATTTGGATGATGATTTGTGTAGTTATATGGTGCTTAGATGGGTTGTGTTGTGCTTGGAGAGTGTTTGAATCAATGGAAAAAATGAATTGTGTTAGAGACCTAAATGAGCCCAGAATGAAATATTTCGCAAAACGATGCGTAAATGTCGGAAAATGGAAAAACAACGATTGGACTAGCCTCTAAACAACCTAAGGGAGTGTTATAAAATGAGAAAGAAAATTTAGGAAAATAAATCTCAAATTTACACCTACATGGCCGAACCTCCAAGGGGAAAAGGGGTGATTTGGCGATTTTCGCGTTTTGATGTAATTCGACGCGAAAATGACGAACCGGCACTTGAACTGGCCTATTGACAACCTAATGAGACGTAACAAAATGAGAAAGAAAATTTAGAAAAATAAATCTCACATTTACACTACAATGGCCGAACCATCAAGGGAGGATGGGGAGGATTTTTGTGTTTTTGCGTTTTGATACTATTTGACGAGTACTGATGGATGTACGTTATTGTATAGGTTGCCGTACGTCGACCTGAATCCCGAATCTTGAATCAGTGAATTGCCCTTGGTCCGGGACCAAGTGGATTGAGGTAAGAAATTGGTTCATTGCATGTGTAATTATAAATTAACATGTATGGGTTGAACTGAGAGTGATTGGGAATGTCCTCTGTGTAGGCATTCCGCTGTGTACCGAGTTGAGGGATAAGCTGCTGCGGAGCTTGTGGAAACACGAATTAAGGTAACCTCTTGGCACTGGGGCTTGTTCCCCTTTTCTGTTCCACCTTGCCAGTTGATGGTAACGGTAGGAAGTGTGTATGAATAGTATAGAACACATGAGCATGCATGCATTATTGCTATGGGTACTGCGGTACCGAGTCTCTGGCCAGTAGACAGTTTTATTAGCCTTCGGGCATTTTCGGACTTCCGCTGGATAGGTCTCCAGGAGGGAGTTCCAGTTGACCGCGTGTCATGGTGTGTGATCCGGGTAGGAGCACACTAGGAATGTCTTTGGCGTTTTGGTTGGTTTGGGCATCATGGTTGTGGTTTCTGTGAACACACCTTGGATGATACCCATAGGCTTATATATGCCGAGGGCGTACGTGGAATTGGGGTTACCATCCCGTATCGTCGTATTTTGTTTTCTTTATATTCCCCCTTCTCTAAATCCCTTGCTATATCCCGTTTTCAAGTGGTTGTTGTATTCTATTGATATGCATTGAAGTGAACCATTGGGTGGAGTTTTCTCCAGAACCTCTTGGTTACTGAGATATATTCGTATATCTCACCCCGTCTCGGGGCATTTATTTCAGGAGGTAGCAGTGGAGCAGGAGCCTCGGGCAAGAGGCCCGCAGAGTGAGCGATGGAGCGTTTCTTATTTTGCATTTTGTTTGCCGTGTGGCCTAGGCTAGACTTAGGGCATGAACATGTCATTTGTACTTATTAGTAGCTTCATTAGCATCTTGTTCATGCCATTTTGCCTAAGTCTAGTAGTGATGTATTTGGTTATGTTGTCTTTTAAATTAAGTTGAAATTTTAGAAGAATGTAATTTGAAGTTTTAGTTTCAAGTTGTAATTTGTAAAGCCATATTGTAATAGTATTGATGCATGTCTAATTATGATGGAAGGGCCTTAGGCCTATTTTAGGTTATGATAATATGTATGATGGAAATATGCATGAAAAGGGTGTTAGTGATTGCAACTACTTAAGAATGATTAATATGGACTCTATGTTTAATAACTATAAACTGGATTGAGTTGTAAGTGCCCCAAGGCGTTGTTGGTCCTTGTGTGTGCCACCCATTGGATTATTACTGTATTATCATGTGTTTATTAGGTACATTTGAGGTTTAAATGATCTTTTACAAATTTGGGATTATTGGAAAAACAAAGGAAACTCTGGCGAATTTTTTGTAGAATTGGCAGATTTTAGGCAAACTTCGGGAGAGCATATCTCTCTCCATAAAGGTCCCCTAGGGACGTGCCATACGCCATTTTGAAGGTTGAGATGTCCTCTACCTTGTGTGAAATTCTGGACCGGATTTGGGAAATTAATTCCTGCTTCGTTTCTCAGTCAAATTGAGTGTCTGATATATCAAAATGAAGTTTGAGATGTCTAGTTTGTAGGATAAAAATTTGAGAGTACTTGGTTGAGGGGATTGAATGCAGTAATTCGAGCAATGTGAGTGGTTTGGAGCTGTTTTTGGGGTTGTTTGGGCTAATTGCTTATCCAACTTCAAACGGCGATAACCGGAGCAAATGAGCTTCGAATTGAGCGTATGTTAGCTTGTTAAAAAGGGAATTAAGTAACACAAAGATATAATCTGAGAAGAAGGGTTGGTTGCAATCGGTTTGGTCGCAGAAAAACTTAGAGTGAAACATGTTAGAATTGGTAAAAAACGTAAAGTTGGAAATTGGCTAACTGCGCTTAATATCATAATTAATGTTAACAATACCGGTACGTAACGGGCTGTTACATTTTATGGTATCAGAGCAGTTTTGTGAGGGAACTCTGATAATGTGTTACTGTATCTTGTGTTGCATAGCTATCTGTGAACTATTTATGATTAATGTATATGTGATTCCTCAGTGTGGGTCTGATCAGCTCATTCCTTTGTGTTACATGTACATATATCATGAGCAGGGCACGGGGTCGCCGTGGAGCTAGGCGCAGGTCATTTAGTAGCACCAGATCCTATTACTGCAGTTTTGAATGCTCTGCAGGAGTAGATTGTTCCTTGCTATAATAACTATGACCGAGACCCTGATGAAAAATAATCAGGATATGATGCATGCCTTCATGAATGAGATGAGGGAGGACAGGGCTCTGCACAGGAGGGATGATTCTCCTCCACATACGGCTACGGATACTGCTACCCGTACGCCATCTGTTACTCCTCAGCATGAGGGGAGTGGGGCACACTACTGATCCCACCTATGTTCCAGATCCTTCTGTGGATCCTCTGTGGTTGCTCAGTCTGCTGGGATTGCTGGGCAAGTGTTTGCAGGTACTAATGAGCAGAGGCCATCTCTTTGACAAAGACAAGCCGCCATCATTTCAGAGGGGTAGAGGCACCCGAAGGTAGTGACTACTTGGTTCAGGGGTATGGATAAAATCTTTCAGGTTATGGAGTGTCAGGATCCCCAGAGGCTGTTGTATTCTGTTTATATGCTCCAAGGGGGATGCCCCTACGAGTGGTGGTACACTGCATCTCAGCCTTTCATTATTCAAGGGGAAGAGATTACATGGGCTTTATTTGAGAGGTTGTTTCATGAGGAATATTTTCCCCGAGATGTTCGCGAGGCTAAACAGGGTGAATTTGAAAAGTTCGTACAGGGTACCATGACTATTGATGCCTATGTGGCAAGGTTTAATGATTTGGTGAAATTTGCCAATTATGGGGGTGTGAGCAATGTGA
>NW_026898844.1:0-65054 GCF_033153095.1 Gastrolobium bilobum | reverse complement strand
CAGGTTACATGTGTTCGAAGATTCACTTTGATTTAAGATTTCAAGAATTTGTCGACAGTAACCCACAAGTAGCCTCATGGATAGATCAGATTCCCAAAGAGAAATGGTGCAGATCTTATGATGAGGAGGGCCGAAGGTTTGGTCATATGACGACTAACCTATCTGAGTGTATCAATAAGGTCCTACGGGGTGCACGTAATTTGCCAGTAACGGCATTGGCCAAGATGACGACTTGTTGAAAGGCTGGAGAATTGCGTGGACGGTTCACAGCTAGACGATTTCCTTGCAGTCATGTGCTAGCGGTGTGCAAGGTTGAAAAATTGAACCACTATGACTATGTCGATCCTGTGTTCTCAATTACACAAATTGAGAAGGTCTATGCTGCACATTGGTTTCCAATGGGTAATGAGTTGTTGATCCCAGAAATAGATGGTCCAAAATTAATCCCAAATGCATCTTTGGTTCGTGCACAAGGTAGACCGAAGTCTTCAAGGATACAGAATGAAATGGATTGGGTTGAGTCCCAACCCACAAGCAGTCAAACTAGATGCAGCACCTGCAAGCAAATTGGTCACAATAAACGTACATGTCCTATGAGGATTAATCCTAGCTGAACCAATGTTGTGCATGTATTTAAGGTCTTTTGTAAGAGTTCATGTAATTCTGTTATGAATTTTGATGTTACTTTGTGTTACTGTATAACTCATTATGTAATTTGACATTTCATTTCTAAGTCCATTATCTAACATTGGTCCATATTGATAGATTGAAACTCATAACTAATACTAATATTACCAAAAAATGAAATCACCAAGTTTCGGGGAGCGTAAACAAACGGTTTGGGGTAATACGTACCCAATCGCATACGAATCCTGTACAATACTATTTTGTACCTGAAAGTGTGTTCCCCAAGTCATTATATGCGTGTACATTGATATTCGATCGGTTCCGTGCCAAAAAAATGCGTGCAAAACAGAATGGGGTGTCAAAACCAGTTATTTAGTCGAGCAACCTGTACTGGTTTAGTCGATTACACAGTTTAGTCGACTAAACCAGTACAGGTTGCTCGACTAAATAACTGGTTACCCCATTCTGTTTTGCACGCATTTTTTTGGCACGGAACCGATCGAATATCAATGTACACGCATATAATGACTTGGGGAACACACTTTCAGGTACAAAATAGTATTGTACAGGTTATAAACCACGAATGTACATGTATTGCATAAATCTTGGGTTAGGGTATCCGAAACTTGTGTTCTTCATTTAACTCTGTTATGAGCACCTGTTCTGAATTTCATTGGACATTTTAGACCCGTTGGACTGTGATTAGACACAAATTGAAAACAAGAAGGTAAAAGATATTTGTTCCTTCATTTGGTAAACAAGAAAACAACAATAATTACGTAAACGGTTCACAACATGATGGGAACATCAAATAGTTCATTTCATAACCATAATATTACATAAACTACAAATGTCAAATAGGAAGACCGAAGTCAATTACATAACAACATACACTACAAACGTAAAATAGAAACATAAACCCTAAATCTAATCCTCATCCTCCTCGGACGCCGTCTCCTCGTCATCCTCATCTGACACATCAGCCCCCTGCCCTGCAACATCCTCAATCTGCTGTCCTCGTCCAAGCTCTAGACGAGCAAGCCTATCTTCAACACCCTTGAACCGTCCCTGTATATGTCTAAATCTTTCATTTCCCTTCTGCACGTGACTCTTCCTCCATTTTTTGTGTTTCAGCGCCATTTTTCCTATTTTCTTCAGCGTGGCGTTTATGCCCTTCATGACATCACGTAATGAAAACCCACCCTCAGGCTCAGCTATCTCCTGCTGGTCACCCTCATCATCATCGTCATCATCATCCTCCACCTCGGGCTCAACCATGTCTACAACTGGAGCAACATCAGGAACCTCAACATCAGCCGCACCTGTGAACTGCCACACTCCTGTTTGGGGGTTCTTTGTCATCTTGCACTGCTCCAGTAGACGTTTTCCAAACTTATGATTATACCCTGTGGTCTTCTTCAAGGTCACATTACCCATGGGAACATCAAAATGCTCCAATATCCTCTGAACAAGACAAGCAAATGGAAGTGCACCCTTGTGTTTGGCCTTATACATCATCCAACAGATGTAGTGCCTCCAGTTCACCGAAGTACCATGTCGGATAGCCCACATGATGGGAATGTCATGCTCCAACACCCTGGAATGATTGAACGCTCGCGGAAACAGAATGTGGGTGATGACATAGTGTAGTATGCGGGACTCCACAGTAAGCAACCCCACCGTATAGGCAATGTGTTGCCCACGGACTCTTCTCTGCTCCTGCACGGCATCACCGCGTGTATATCCTGGAAGTATGGTCCCGCTGTCTGCGTCATATTCCACAGTCTGCGCAGAATCAAAGTCATACCCCAGTAACTCCAACCATACCGGAGCCGTCATGATGATCTCCACCCCGCAGACCCTAGACCTCAGCTCACCCTGATGGTAGCTGAGGTTATGGTAGAAGGCCCGTACATGCAGCTCAGAATATGAACACGACAGTTCAGCCAAGGTCCTAAGATGTGATTCCTCCAACCACCTCACAATGTTAAAACCTTCTTGTTCAAAAAAGGCTGTATCAAGTGATTTGGCCCCACAAATCGGTCGGTTAACAAAGTCACGGACAAAAGATTCATGAACCACCGGGTCATTCTCGAACAAGTATCCGAATGGGAGGTCGACAGCAGCGGGGTCTTCCTCTTGTGGCCTTGACGAAGACGGACGGTCTTGTCGTAGCTTCTGTCGTCTCTCATTTCCAGTGCTAGACGATCTTCTACGGCCAGCCATGGGAACAACTGTACCTACAATGCAAGTGGAAACAAAAATCAATGAACAATAACAATATCAAAAAATTTAAAATTCAATATAAAAAACAAAACCTAATCCTAAAATAAAACAGAAAACAGAAACCCTAACCCTAACCCTAAAACAGAAACCCTAACCCTAAACCTAACCCAACCCCAAGCACATAACAAAAACCCATTCCTTGCCCTAACACTACAACCCAAACAAAACAGCAACATAAACCCTAACCCTAACCCTAACCCTAACCCTAACCCTCAACCCTAAGCCTAAGGCACCACATCACCCCTAACCCTCACCCTCACAACAAACTTAGCACCCTACCCCTAACCTAAATCCACAAAACCGCAAACAGAAATCAAATGCATGGATAAAAAAAAAAAAAAAACTAAACTGGATGGTGGATAGTTCTGGGGATTATTAATTATTTAATTAGGGGCAAAAGGGTCAAAAAGCCTATTTATACCTCTATTTTAAATAATTATTATTTAATAATTCTCATTTTTAAATTTTAAATATTTTATGTATCTCTTATTTCATATAAATAATAAAAATATTATTATATGGGTTTTAAATTTTAATTATTTTTTTAATTTTGTTGATGACTATGCATAAATATTAACTACGTACGAATCCCACGTTTAGTGATGCGAATCTTACTTTATTCTTTGTTTCTTGTTCTCATTGTGGATGAAAGGAAGGGTTACTTGACTCTATCATTCGTCTTACTTGCTCTGTTCAAAACTCTTAATTTCTTATATTATCTACATCGATCGTGTCTCTTTTATATTAGATTTTCTTTTGATTTAGTAGTAAAGAAACTGCATATAGAATTAAAAACTGAGATGCAGAAATCATGTGTATGATATAATATTGATCTATATAATTGGATTTTATTTTATTTTTTGGGTGTGTGTGAGTGAATATGTAATCTGAATTCAAAGGACAAAAGACTGAATTCAAAGATAGCGTTAATAAAGTAAAAATTAATTATAAAATAAGAAATCCCAAAAATAATGCTATGGAAATTATTTTTATAAATTTAGGAGTTTTTAAATAAAGAAGCTAATATATGTTAGTAGGAAAAAATTAATGAATAAAATATAATTAATCAAGAATATTGCTTATAAAATTAAAAAATTGAATTTAATTAAGAATAAATTAAGATAAAACTATTAAAAAGATTCTTAGAATAAATATAAGGGAAAACTTCAAAAATCCCCCTACAAAGTTTCTCAAAATCACTTAACCCCCTCCTGTTCTCAAAGTTTTCTGCATAACACACCAGTGCAGTGGATGGACAGTCTGTTGAATCATGAAGGTCACCACAGGCTGAGCATGGTTCAGTTTCAGCTGCTGTGAGTTTGCAAGACTTCCATCCTTGGTGCTTCTTGATCATTTTTCAGGTTCTTCACCTCATTCATGAGTGAGGCTAGCTGGGCTTCCATGACAGTTTGTTTGTCTAGTTCGAGCATGCAAGGCTTCCTTACTGGGTTCACCCTGTCTATTGGCCATTGGAGACATCTTTCGGCAGTTCCTTCTATGATGTCATACCTGGATTCAAGAGTTCATGTAAAAAAAATATCCTCCTGCAGCAAAATCTAAATGTGACTGAGAAGTATGGTCAAGTCCCTTAAAGAAAGATTGTAACACTCCCCAACTCTCTACCCCATGGTTTGGACATTTTCTAATGATGTCCTTGTATCTTTCCCATGCTTCGTAGAGATTTTCTCCATAAAACATCCTAAAGTTAGAGATTTCTGCTTTTACATCAGCTTGTCGGGACATAGGGAGAAACCTCTCTATGAACTTGTTAGAGAGTTCATCCCATGAGTGTATTGAACCAGGGGTGAGAGTTTTCATCCATGTTTTTGCTTTTAAGCCCAAAGAGTGAGGAAATAACCTCATTCTCATACTCTCATCTGTCACACCCTCAGCTTTAAAATTATCACAGATATCTTGAAATGTTGTGAGGTGTGTGTATGGATCTTCTGCAGGGAGTCCATTGAAGACTCCTGCTTCCCTAATCATGTGAAACATGATAGGTTTCAGTTCAAAATTGGGTGCTACAGGAGGGAGGATTACTCCTCTCTCTGGTCTGTTCCTGAAAGGAGCAGCCAGAGTTCTGAAATTTTGTTCAGGAGGAATATCTTCATTATTATTGTGATCAACCATGTTTTCAAGAATTTCTTCCCTGAGGTTTCTTCTTCTTCTACGAAGTGTACGTTCTGGTTCAGGATCAAAGAGAAACTCAGGTACTTCAATGGAGTGGTCAAAGTTTGTTTCAAACTCTTCACTCATAAACCATAAACACAAGTTATATGAACAGCAAGTTCAGTGATATAAAAAAAATCAAATATACAGAGTATGTACTAAAACAGTAATAAGAACAAAATTTAGTGTTGCTATCCCCGGAAACGGCGCCAAAAACTTGTTGGGTGGTTTGCTGATGGTGGAAAAATATAAGTTCTGATGGGGGACGTTCCTCTGTTCTATATTGGTGATAGAACACAGATTCGTTCCCTTACTTCCAACCTAAGTGCGCAAGTGCACGCATCAAGTAATAATGGGTGTATTAAGGCCCAGATTATCGTTCCCACGAGGATAGAACTGTAAATATTGTCTTATACTATTTTATAAAGAATGAAAATGAGAAGAAAAGTTAGTGAATGAACTGTCTAGTCAAATGTTCCCTACTGTCTTGACAACGTTCCTCAGGAACAGTAAGTTCAGTCTGGTGGCAAACAATTGCTCGCTGCGTTATATATGTGATCCTTCCTGTTTAGAAGAAGGTGAGATAATAATCATTGGAGATTTGGTAGATACAAGATTAAATAAAGTAAAAATAATAAAACAATAATAACTATAATTAAGAGACAACAAGTGGATGGTTTTAAAAACAGTTTAACAAAAGGAACGGATTCACTGCTTCATTCTTAAATAGTTATTTCCTCTGCTCAAGACTTAGCACTTTTTGGCTTTGTCCCAGTTTCTTATCTGCCAACTCTGATTCCTCAGCTCATGGAGTAGATGGCTCACAAGTTTCCATATTCTTATGGCTCCCTTGACTCCAACATGTACTCAGTACAGAACCTTAAAGTGGACGAAGCGGCCCCTTATTCCTAAGGTGACCAATAGTGTTTTTGCCATGACACTACCTGCCCCCAATGGCTAAGCTGTCTGAAATCCCTTCCTTATGGAAGTTCCTTTCTCAGTATGTGTTCAATTTCCATTGATACACAATGAATATAGCTTACTTAGCCAGAGAAATACAAAAAGCTTCAGTCAAGAGTTTCGAAAATAATTCTTTAAGAGTGTTGCAGTTTATCCTTTCTATAGATAGTTCAGCCCATGACTAATATTTTAAACATAATTATTCTAAACTGAAGTCTCATAGACCCGAGATTCAGCTCAGAGATAACGAATGGAACGAAAAGAAGAAACACTTATATTGAAATCAAACAAGAAAGATTGCAACAAAGCATAAAATGGAGAAGATGGTTTGATGCTCGTGGGGAGTCTTAATGGATGATACAGAACAGAGAAGAAGGGTTGTCACTTAACTACAGTTACAGCTATATAAAACTAAACTACGAACTACTACTAGGTGATATCTTCTTTTAGGACTTCAATCCCTCCAGAATTCGATGATGTTTTTGTATTTGGGACGTCTTATTTATAGGCAGAAGAGGAATGACAGTCTTGTAAATCCTTTGGCGTGAGTTTCTTGAATGAAGGGACGGGGCGGTGGCAACAGTGTTTAGAAGCTTTGCAAATTGCTTGATGGGACAGTATTTGTTGATGATTAGTCGTTTTGTGCCGTCCTCCCATGCCTTGCTTTCTTTTTGGCCAATGAGAACTCTTGATTCTCTGCTCTTCACGTTTCCTGGTGCTTAAGTGGTGCACCGCCTCTGCTTTTAGAAGACTTTGTTTCCATGTTTCTTGCAAAAGGGACATATGCATTAAATGAGTGGAGCAGGTGCATTAAATGCTTCTCAGTCCGTTCCTCTTTTAATATATTTTAAAAGAATACATCACCATATGTTCCCACACTGTGTTTTTGTCACAAATGTGTAAAACAAGTGATTTTCATGCTGAAGTTGCTCATCAGATGAGGGAACGTAAGGTATTTTGCCAACAAAATAGGCTTAGATGGGAACGAATTTACGTCCCATCAATATCATCGAGCAGTTTCAAGATCTGACGGTGACCTCATTGTTTGGAGGTGCACTTCTCGAAATGGAAACCGTGCAAGTTGAGAACGAGCTCATGGAAAAGATCAAAGAGGCGCAAGTGCAGAGAGAGTGCCTAGATTATGTGAAGAACTAGGACGGTGTGTCTTGGAAAGAGGATGGACAGTTGATCTTTCAGAAGAGGATTGTGGTTCTTCGATGTCCGTTTACTGTTGAAGTGATGACAGAGGCTCATAAGGGCCAGTTTACTGTCCACCCTGGTGCTACAAAGATGTATCAGGACTTGAAGAGGAACTATTGGTGGCCGGGCATGAAAAAGGACATAACTGTGTTTGTGTCTAAGTGTCTGATATGCTAGAAGGTAAAGATAGAACACCAGAAGTCGTATGGTAAACTTCAACCTCTTGAGATTCTGGAATGGAAATGGGATAGCATTTCCATGGGCTTCATGGTGGGATTGCCGAAGACTCAGGCTGGTTACGACTCTATCTGGGTTATTGTGGACAGGTTGACCAAGTCTGCCCACTTTCTCCCGGTGAAGGTGAGCTTCACTACTGAGCAGTTGGCCAGACTATATGTTCGCGAGATTATGAGACTTCACGGGGTGCCCGAGAGTATCATTAGTGATAGGGATCCGAAGTTCACATCTCGGTTCTGGGAGGCGCTGTAGGAGGCTTTTGGTACGCAGTTGAGACTGAGTACAACCTATCACCCTCAGACTGACGGACAGACTGAGCGGACCATCCAGGTATTGGAGGACATGTTGAGGGCTTGCACTTTGGAGCAAGGTTCAGCATGGGATAGGTACCTGCCATTGGTTGAATTTTTGTACAACAACAGTTTTCATGCTAGCCTGGGCATGGCACCCTACGAGGCATTGTATGGAAGGAGGTGTCGGACTCCTACCTGCTGGTCTGAGGTTAGAGACAAGGAGTTGTTTGGCTTGGACTTTGTCCAAGATACTACCCTGCAGATCCAGTTGATCAGGGAAAAGTTGAAGCAGACGCAGAATCGCTAGAAGAGTTACTATGATGTGAGGCATCGTCCACTGGAATTTAGTGAGGGTGAGCACGTATTTGTGAGACTTTCACTTGTCACCGGTGTTGGTCAGGCACTTGGAGTGAGAAAGCTGAGCCCGCGGTTCATTGGGCCATACCAGATACTTGGTAGAGTAGGACCTGTTGCCTACCGGCTTGCCTTGCCTCTGAACTTGGCCAACATCCACAACGTATTTCACGTGTCTCAGCTTTGCAAATATGTGGCGGATCCTTCGCACGTGGTGCAAACGGATGATGTGGAGGTTCGGGAGAACTTAAAGACTCTCGTCGAACCACTCAAGATTCTCGATCGAGGCGAGAAGCAGCTGAGGAGCAAGATCATTTCGATGGTCAAAGTGCAGTGGACTTGGGAACGAGAGGACGAGCTTCTCCGACAGTATCCCGACTTCCGAGACAGGCATGTTTCTGATTTTGAAGACAAAATACTTAAAAAGGTAGGGTGAATGTAAGAACCTGCACCACTAATTAAGGAAGTTAATTAATTAATTATGAGAAATTAGGAAATAATTTCGTAATTGACCCTAATAATTATGAGAAGGCTTAAATAATTATGGTAAGTGATTAATAATGTTGAAAGTCGCTTTTCTGACGAAAAGTGCAGATACCGGTTCTGCTACTCCGTATAAATGCGTACCGACGAAGTATTTCGAAAAATTATAATAAGTGCATGAATATTCTTAGAATATTATATAGGACTTGTAAAACAAGTTTCAGGTTAAAATAATGAGAACTGGTGCCAGAACTGATACTGGCTATGGAAAAGCGCGTACCAGAAAGGTGCTGCAAAAAATAAAATAAAAATATCATAAATGTTAGAAAAATGAGTAGGTTCAGATTCCAAAGTTTGGGATTAAAATGCTAAGCGTAGCATTTAGAGCTAATACAATGCGATTAAGACTTAAGTGACAATATATACCTAGTGCACATGATCCTAAGTCTATTTTGTGCCTCCATCGTTGGAATTTCTGAAGCTTTGTGACCAGCCACCTTGTCACTCTCTTCCTTCTTCATTTTCTCACCAAAGACACCACCTTTGATCATTGTTTCTTCTCTTGGTCAACATATCTTGGTGTGAGCTACCTTGGATGGGTGAGAGAACCTTGCTTCTGAGTTGTGAGCACTGTTTTGGGAGAGTTGTTGGGCTGAGTTTCTTGTTAGGAGTAATGGAAGCTTTCTCTTGGGTTGTAAAGGCTTCAAGGAGCCATCTTGTGAAGTAAAAGACTGACCTTGATGCCATTTTCGTGTTGTGGTGAAGTCAGTGCCTTGGAGGCTGATTGGTGAGCTCCAAGAGCCATGATTGCTCTGTTTTGAGCTTGGGTAAGTGTCACCTACCTTGATCATGAGTTTTAGTGGTTAAAAATAGAGCCTTGATGCATGTAGGGATGGCAAAGTGGGCGGCCCGCCCCGCCCCGTCCCACCCCGCCATCAGCCCGCCAAAAAATGAGTCAGCCCGCCCCGCCCCGCTTTTGAAAGTGGGCTGAAAAACTCAGCTCGCCCCGCCCCGTTTGACGGGTTGGGCGGGTTGGCCCGCCAGCCCGAGCCTATTTTACACTGACCCGCCTCGGCCCGCCTATGCCTGCCATTAACCCGCCAAAAAATAAGCCTGCCCCGCCCCGCCCCGCCTCGCTTTAGAGATGGGTTGAAAAACTCAGCCCGCCACGCCCCGTTTAGCAGGCGGGGCGGGTTGGCCCGCCGAGCTGAGCCCGCTTTGCCATCTCTAGATGCATGTAATGAGCAAAAGATAATAACTTAAGGTTGGGTAAGGTTAAACACACCTAGAAATGCATGTTTAAGACTCTGAAATCGTGAAAAGAACCACCTTTGGGAAGGATATCTCGTGAAATGCAAAATTGCATTCTGTCGCGAAATATCCGGATATTGATATCCAGATATGGGGTCTTGAGATATCCGAGTATGGATATCCGGATATGATATCCGGATATGGGATATCCGGATATGGCCCCGACAAATATCCGGATATTCTGGATTTTCGAGGAACAATAACAGTACTATTCATGCAGAACTGAGTTATGGGTTTGTGGACCCTAGATTGTGGAAGTTGAACTTCTGTAATGATTAAGTTAAGTCAGAATCAAGAGATTAAGGGCTTGTGGCTTTGTGAGAAGCCTTAAGACTTAGAACGCAAAGGAAAGACGTTGTCTTTATATCGTATGCTTGTAGAGTATAAATATTGATGTTGTTATTGGTCATAACAGATTGTGATTGTGCTGTGTGTGGACCTTGAGCTTGTGTGAACTCTTGGCTTGGATAGCTAGCTTGCAAGGTAAGCTTTCGTGTCCTCGGTTTAGCCATTATATGTTCCACCATATCCCATGGGGGGATGGTTATATGCATGATGTGTTTTCATGTATTGTTTTATTGAAATGCTATGGAGCTGTTAAGTGCAAAACGCTTATGATATGTATGTGGTGTTTTGCCTAGCCAGGAAGCCATGGGGTGGTCCTGGGGGCGGGTACAGATGGGCTGGTACTGTGTGGGTAATAGACGTATTCCTGCACTGATTTTGGAACAAATATTGAATTACTGCTTTTAGAACTTATATTGCACATCTAAGTGAACTTGGGGTGGAAGATCCTTGAGGACCCCTTGTCTTACTGAGATTTCTATTTAGAGATCTCACCCCACGTTTGGGGCACCATTTCAGGTTCAGGTAATGCGGGGGTTGAGACCTCTAGCGGCAGGAGGCCGGAGCTGAGATAGATGATTGCTGTTATGATTATATGCTGGATGCTGTTATGTTATCTTTATGATTATGTTGTTACTGTTGAGACTGTTGTTGGGCCTTGTTGCCTTATTTGGTGAGCATGTGGATTGTCCATGCCACATTTGATTATGTTTTGTAGTTTAGACTTGAGTTATATAAACTATCAGGGTTGTCCGGCTTACGTGTTGTAGTGCCGTGACTAGAGACTCAGTTAATGATCTTAATTATGTTATGAGGTTATTCAGTATAGATATCTGTCTTTTGCATCACATACAGGCAATGTTTTGGAAATGAATTAAGTAATTCAACTTGGTAAGGATAATGACATCATAATTGAAAAGAAAAAGAATATTCTGCATTTTAATTAAGCGTGGCTTAATACGATGGCATGTTAACAAACTACCCAGGGTGTTACACTTGTAGATAGTGGAGCTTCACAACACATGACAGGTTCAAAAGATTTGATGTAAGACATGAGGACTATATCACCTTTGCCCGTGAGTTTGCCAAATGGTACCATGGTTCTAGCAGAGCAACGTGGGAATGTGGTTCTTGATTCATCTTTTATTTTGCATGATGTTTTATATGTGTCACAGTTACGGTGCAATTTGATTTCTGTGTCCCAATTATTAAAAGAAACAAACAACAATGTGATCTTTTCTGACAAGGGTTGTGTATTGCAGGACCATATGCTGAGCCAGACGATTGGACTAGGTGACAAGCGAGCAGGGGTGTATGTGTTTCACTCTGCACAACCATCTGTTGCTGCTATTCGCACAAGAGAAACTATAGAAGTATGGCATAGACGATTGGGACATGCATCTCATGAAGTAGTTTCTTTGCTTCCTTTTTCTAGTAGTTTGAATAAAGAAAATCAAAAGAAGGCGTGTGATATTTGTTATCAAGCCAAACAAGTTCGTAGTATGTTTCCTTTGAGTTTTAGTAACAGTAAAGCATGTTTTGATCTTATTCACTGTGACACATGGGGTCCTTATAAAAATTCATCTTATTCTGGTGCTCGTTATTTTTTGACAATTGTCGATGATTACAGTAGAGCTATTTGGGTATACATGCTTGCAGATAAAAGTGAAACCTTTTCTAGGTTGCAAAAATTTATTCTCATTATTCAGACTCAATTTCAGAAAATAGTTAAGGTGATCCGGTCTGATAATGGCACAGAGTTCAAAAATAATAATTTAACCAAGTTGTACACAGATATGGGCATTTTAAGTCAAACGTCTTTTGTTCATACACCGGAACAAAACGGAAAGGTGGAACAAAAACGTAGACACATACTTAATGTGTCTCGTGCGTTGTTGTTTCAGGCAAACTTACCGGTTGAATTTTGGGAAGAAAGTGTCTTGGCAGCCGTCTATCTTATAAATCGAACCCCATCTAAGGGTCTTGGAGGTCGAACCCCACATGAGCTGTTACATGGTATTCCACCTGATTTTGAACATTTGAGGGTTTTTGGAAGTTTATGTTATGCAGCGGTTCACCCCAAACCGTACGATAAATTCAGTTCTCGTTCACGCCGTTGCATTTTTATTGGCTACCCTATTGACCAGAAGGGGTGGTGTGTGATGGATCTAGAAACTCGTGAACGTTTTGTGAGTTGTGATGTTCGCTTTCATGAAGATGAATTTCCATTTGCAGTAAGGAACCATGTTGATGATGAAGTTTTCTCGCCAACTCTTCCTGCTGTTATCCCACACAGTTCTGATCCTGGTTGTGGTACTCAAAATGAGTTGTCTATTGCTGAAGAGAGGGGAAAGCCTATATCCATGTATCCAGCTGAAAATGTTGAGGAAGAACATGAGGCTGAACCCGATACTATTACAGGATCTACAGAGATTGTTGTTGCTCCAGCAGAAGACCCACTTGTGCGTCGTTTTACTCGGACTCGGAAGCAACCAGAATATTTGAACCAATATGCCTGTAGAATTGAAACACATAGTACCTTTGCACCTGTCACCAATTCCGATTGTGCTGCTCACATAAGGTACCCTTTACACAATTATGTTGATTTTGATAAATTTTCTCCTAAACATCGAGCATTTTTAGCCGCTATTGATGCAGGATATGAGCCAACAAATTTTCGTGAAGCAATGACGGATACCAGGTGGATTGATGCAATGAGAAAAGAGATCTCAGCACTTGAGGAAACCAATACATGGCGTATCACAAACCTTCCTCTAGGAAAGCATGCCTTGCCCAGTAAATGGGTTTTCAAAATAAAATATAATGCAGATGGTTCGATCGAGCGATACAAGGCTTGTCTTGTTATTGCAAGAAATAGACAAGTTGAAGGAGAAGATTATGGTGAAACATTTGCACCCATTGCCAAAATGGTTAGTGTGCGAACATTGCTTGCTATTGCATCTGCGAAGAAATGGGAGGTACATCAGTTAGATGTACACAATGCATTTTTAAATGAAGATTTGGAGGAAGAAGTCTATATGCGCTTTCCTCCAGGTTTTCGGCCATCCACTGGCTCTTCTCATCAGGTGTGTCGTCTTCAAAAGTCGTGATATGGTTTAAAGCAATCGCCACACAATTGGTTTTCTAAGCTCCGTTCTTCGTTGCTCGAATATGGATTTGAACAATCCAAGGCTGATTATACATTGTTTTCCTTTTCTCATGGTGATGTATTCTTAGCTCTTTTGGTGTATGTGGATGACATAATCTTAGCTGGGAACAATACTGCAGCTTGTATGCAGGTGAAAAATTATCTTAACACTTTCTTCAAGATCAAGGATCTAAGACCACTGAAGTATTTTCTAGGAATAGAGGTTGCCCGGAGTCAAGAGGGTATTTTCTTGTGTCAACGAAAGTACGCATTAAGCATTCTCGCTGAGGCAGGCTTGAGTGGGAGCAAACCAGCAGTTACTCCCATGGAACAAAATCATAGGTTAGCTCTTGATCATGGACCCTTATCTAACCAACCAGAACGTTATCGACGACTTATTGGTAAACTTATATACTTGACCATTACCATGCCTGATTTGAGCTATGCGGTTCATGTTTTATCACAGTTCATGCAGGCGCCACGTGAGACACATTTTCATGTGGTTACTCGTGTTTTGCGTTACATAAAAAAGAGTCCCGGGCAGGGTGTTTTGCTGCCTTCTATTAGTGATTTGAAGTTACATGGTTATTGTGATTCAGATTGGGCATCATGTCCCCTTACAAGGCGGTCTGTTACAATTTATTTTGTCATGCCTGGTCACTCTCCTGTATCTTGGAGAATAAAGAAACAAGTCACCGTAGCTCGTTCTTCAGCAGAGGTCGAATACAGGGCCATGGTTACGGTTACTTCCGAGTTGATTTGGCTTAAAGGATTTCTCTTGAGTCTTGGAGTTAATCATTCTGGTCCTATGGATCTCCTATGTGATAATCAAGCAGCACTTCACATTGCTGCTAATCCAGTATTTCACGAGCGAACTAAACACATTGAGCTTTACTGTCACTTTGTTCGGGATCATATTTTCGCGGGTCATATTGCTACAGCGCATGTTCATTTTCAATCTCAGCTGGCAGATTTGTTCACAAAAGCTCTTGGACACTCGACCTTCCATGGTTTCCTTCCCAAGTTGGGCATTTCATCCTTACATGCTCCAACTTGAGGGGGAGTATTGGAGGTTATTTGAATTTTGAATTTAATGTAATAGGAGTTGATTGCGAGCTGATTGCGTTTTGTATTTAATAGGAGTTGATTATGTTTTGTATTTAATAGGAGCTGATTGTGTTTTGTATTTAATAGGAGTTGATTGCATTTTATTAAGAGTTGCCATTTTACGAGTTGGTTACAGATTGTGTACATACCAATTTTATCTAATGGACCAACATCATTTCTCCAACATTATTCAACGGTGCACAACTAGCATCATAACTTGAGCTGGCGATCCAGCCATCCAGGCATTGACTTAAAGGTTGGAATTGTTGTTTGCACCTATAACACCATTCCTTCATTTTTCATTCTGTGATGATATACAATATCAAAGCCTATTCATGTGTAGCTTTAAGTTATGGGAGGCTAGATTGCTTGACATAATATCGGAGCTTATGCCCAAATAATTTAAACTTTGATATTTACCATCCCATTTTCCAATAATAAACGTTAATTTTGAGTATGAAGTAAAAAAAATCAATGTACTTACCAATTATTTGTTGTATATATAGCTTTAAGTCATGGGAGGATAGATTGCTTGACATAATATCGGAGCTTATGCCCAAATAATTTAAACTTTGATATTTACCATCCCATTTTCCAATAATAAACGTTAATTTTGAGTATGAAGTAAAAAAATCAATGTACTTACCAATTATTTGTTGTATATATATATATATATATATATATATATATATATATATATAGTAGAAGTATTATATATTTACTCTCGCATCATGTATTTCAAGTGGTATATACTCCGTAGTTCTATATATAATATGACCTCCATTGTGCTATTACACACACAGATTTATTCCAATGTTCATTTAGTTTCTTGTTACTCTACATGGTATCTAGAGCCTAATGAGAGGAACCTTGATTCGCTTATTTTCTTCGGTGAACCCATTGTTCATCGCATTTTTCAATTTTTTTGGGGGATACTGTCTCTTTGTCCGTTTCCGAACGTCTCTTTTGTTCTTGGATTGTCTTTGTGTTGTTGTCGACCTTTTCTCCTCCCGAACCACCGTCATAAACATGTTGACCGCCACTCCTTCGTCGTTGACCACCGCCGTCCGTTGACTTTTTTCGGTGAACCATCTACCATTGTGCTTCTCTCGGCAGTGTGGTTGTTTTTGTCCAGGTCGCCTCCACATTCGATCATCCACACGCGCGTGGAAGTTTCGCCTCTCCCTAGGGTTGGCTGGCACATGGCAGCTCCTTTCCAGCAGCGACTGGTTGAGTTTGCCCCTTCTCCGAGACGATTCTGAATCTGGTCTTGTTTTGGTGTTTTGACTTCATTATTGGTGACACACAGATCCCACTTCGTCTAGTTAGTTTTATGATCTGTCGTTTCTGATTTTTGGTCTTTTTTTGGTGATTATGGACTCTCTCTCCCTATCTCTTCTGCTTTTGCGTCTCCGAGTGGTCGTGGACGTAAATACTCTAAGGGCCGGTTACTTTGCACTCACTGTTATCAGACTAATCATACAGTTGACCGTTGTTGAAAGCTCCTTGGCAAGCCACCTCTGCCTCGTTGGACTGCTCATGTTGCTCAATCTCCTTATATTGCTCCTGATCCAGGGTTGCCTTCTGCACCATAACCTCCTGCATCTCTTCTTAATGAATTTGTGACCTGGTGTTCTGAGAAGCAAGCATTTGGTTCTGCTGCCTCTATTGCTCCATCTGATAATACTTTGTTGGGATATCTTAGTTACAATCTCGAGGCCCTTGGACTCTTGATTCTGGGGCTTCTTATTACATTTCTGGTAAGAAGTACTTATTCACCTCTCTTTGTACTACATGTTCATATTCTACTATTACTATGGCCAATGGGTCTTTGTTCCAATCCCATAAGATCGACACAATTTTTCTCTTCCCTACTTTATCTATGGATCTAGTTCTTTATGTTCCTGATTTCTCTTTTAACTTACTTTTTATTAGTCGTTTAACCAAATCCCTTGATTGTGTGGTTTTCTTTATGAAAACTTCTGTCATTTTGCAGGATCGGAGTTCGGGGAAGGTGATTACCATGGAAGGTGATTACTAGAGTATATGAGTTTCATGGTCTCTATCAAATTTTTCCTTCTTCTTCAGCTTTCTCTACTTCAGACTCTCCCCTAATTATCCATGCTCGTTTAGGTTATTCAAGTCTTGTCAAGCTTCAGAAGATGGTACCTCATTTATCGTCTCTTTCTAGTTTACATTATAAGTCATGTCAGTTTGGCTCATAGTACGTTCTCAAGTCGTCTTAGTCATCGAGCTTTGTCTCGTTTTCTTTTTGGTCCATTTTGATATTTGGGGGACGAGTCATCATCCTTCTTCTTTGGGGTTTAAGTATTTTGTTACATTTATTGATGATTATTCCATATGTACTTGGTTATTTTTAATGAAAAATCGTTCTGAGTTATTATCTTTTTGTTCAATTATTCTATAAAAATCAAAACTTAGTTTGGTATTCGTATTCGTACTTTTCGTAGTAATAATGCATGTGAGTATTTATTTCATCAATTTCAACATTTCTTTTCTTCACATGGCATTCTTCATCAAACATGTTGTCCTCATAACCTCAACAAAATGGTGTAGTCGAGCGTAAGAACTGTCACCTTGTTGAGACTACTCGCAAATTGTTAATTAATGGCAATATTCGCTACAAGTTTTGGGGTGATGTTATTCTCACCCCTTGCGATGTCATTAATTGTATGCCCTATTCTATTCTTCATCACAGCATACCTCATTCTATTTTGTTTCCCCATCAACCTTTATATCCTCTGACCCCACATGTCTTTGGTTCTACGTGTTTTGTTAATCATCTCGGTTTTGGCTTGGATAAACTAGTTCCCAAGTCTCATAAATGTGTTTTTCTGGGTTACTCTTAGTCTCAAAAGGATTATCGTTTCCACTCTCCGACTCTACGTGGATACTTTATCTCAGCAGATGTTTCATTTTTCGAATTAGTCCCATTTTCTGGCTCCACTACTGTTCCTATGGACCCTGGTTCTGTTCGGTCATCTCTCCTTGTCGCCTCCTTTGAATACCTTTCGCCTTTCCCAGTCTCTGTGTCTGACTCTCATTCGGCCACCTCTTCTCCTAATGAGTTGTAACATGTTTCCCCACTTCTAGTTTCTCCATATGTTTCTGTGGGCTTACATCCTACTGCATCTCCTCCTTTAGCTTAAGTTCCACCTTCGGCTCTTAACCTTCCCATTGCTCTTTGTAAAGGTACCCATGATACCCGCCCTTCGGTCAGGTATTCAGTTAATATTAGTTACCATTGTCTTTCTCCATCATATTTTGTATGTCTTTCTTCTTTGTCTTCTGTGTTTATTCCTAAGACTACATGTGACGTCCTTTCATATTCCAGATAGAGACAGTCTATGATTGATGAAATGAGAGCTCTTATCCCAATGGCACGTGAGATCTGGTCTATCTTCCATCTGGAAAATCTGTTGTTAGTTGCCGCTGGGTTTATGCTATTAAGGTTTGTCCCGATGGTAAAGCTTATCGTCTTAAATCTTGCTTGGTGGCAAAAGGTTTCACTCAATTGTTTGGACTGGATTATGGTGACACTTTTTCCCCTGTGGCAAAAATGTCTTATGTTCGCCTCTTTATTGTCATGGCTGCTATCCGCCACTGGCTTCTCTATCAACTTGATATTAAAAATGCTTTTCTTCATAGTGATCTTGCGGAGGAAGTCTATATGGAGAAACTTCCTAGGTTTGTTGCTCAAGGGGAGTCTGGTCTTGTTTGTCGTCTCTATATGGTCTCAAGCAATCTCCACGAGCTTGGTTTCACAAATTTAGCAATGTTGTTCAACAATTTGGTATGACTCGGAAAAAGTGATGATATTGTCATCATAGGTAGTGATAATCATGGGATTACTCAGTGAAAACAACATTTATGTCATTATTTTTTGACCACGAGTCTTGGAAAACTTCAATATTTCTTAGGAATCTAGATGGCCCAATCTAAAGATTGAATTGTGATATCTCGGAGGAAATATACTCTACATATTCTTGAAGAAAATGCTTTATTAAATTCTAAGTCTGTTGATACCCCTATGAATCCAAATATCAAGCTTCTACCGAATCATGGGGAGCCTTTTTTAGATCTTGAAAGGTATAGAAGATTGGTTTTAAAACTGAACTATCTTACAATCACTGCCTGACATATTTATTTGTAGTTAGTGTGGTAAGTCAGTTTCTTAATTCTCCATCTCAATAACTGGAATGCCATCATTCGTATTTTCAAGTATATCAAGACTAGGGGTGTTAAAAGAGCTAAGGGCCTTTGGTTGTTGGATCCAGACTTAGATTTGTATAAAAGCTTATTTAATAAAAAGGCCTCAGGTTCCAAATCAAAAATCGGGTTAAACTCCGTCAAGCTGGCCTACTAACTCTCTTTTTTATAGTAACCTAATTTTCACTCCTATCATCGCGCCTATCTCACTCAAGCCATCAAGCAACCATTCTCCGTCATTCTCTTCGTCGAAGCCATCTCCAAGCATTTCACCATCATTTTCCCTTTCAATTTCTGCCATCTTCGAGCATTTCACCTTTCTCTCTTGTTGAAGGTCTCTCTTCGTCTCTCGGTGGTTCCCAACGGTTGAAGGTCTTCATCCTCTTCCCGCGACCTCCGTTTTCAGCCATCCGACAGAGCTTAAGGCCGCCGATAGAGTTAACATCAACGTTCGCTGCTCCGATGAATCGACATTTACTATTGGTGTTATCATTGATGCTTATCGGGCAAGTTTGGATGAAAATACAGTTAAGCATTAATTTGCAGTGCAGATTAGGTACGTAATAAGTATGGCATAAAAAAAACAAAAGGTATTAATTTACTTAATTTAAATTATTTTATATCTTATGATATTATAATTGAATGTTGAAAATGATTTGACTTTTTTTTCTTTATATAAGAGGTGGCAACATCATAATACATTAAAATGTTGATATGAGTATATGAAATTGTTTACGCATAATTTGTAATCTTTTGTTCTTTTGGATATGCAAAATTTTGCATTAGTTTAGTTTATTGGTTAAGCATATTTTTTGAATGATTTTGTTCTATATTATGCTATTTAGATATATATTGTATTTATGAATCTTTATGGAATTATTAGTGTTGTTGGTTGTATATTCTTTTTGGATACATTTTTGTTGTCTTTTTTTTTTGACAAGTTAACAGGCTAAGCCATACTTTTATTTTTGTAAATAAGCTAGACATAAGCCAATAATTATATTCATAACAGGTTATAGGCTAGGCCGGTCTGACATATTTAAACACAGGTTTAGCCTTTCAAGACCAAAGCTCGGCCCGTTAACCCCCTAATCAGGACATATCCAGGAAAAAGCCTTGAATATGAAGATAAAGGTCATGTTAAATTTGTCAGATACTCTAATGCTAATTGGGTCGGTTGTCCTACTAATAGGACACCTACTACTAGATATTGTGTCTTCGTTGGAAGCAACTTGGTTTCCAGAAAAAATAAGAAACAGAATGTAGTTGTCAGATCAAGTGCTGAAGCAGAGTATCGCTGCATGACTACTACTACTACTTGCGAGCTCATTTGACTTAAGCAACTTCTTAGAGAGCTCAAGTTTGGAGACACTGGACCAGCAACTCTCATTTGTGATAACCAAGCAACACTACATATTTTTTTCCAAATATATAGGAGGAAGATCATTTGACTCCAGAGTAAGACTTAGAACTTTTACTCCTCATCCTAGCCGTTGATTTACGTCCATCCAACGGTTATAGTTTAAGAAGTTATATTAATTAATTAATTATTAATTACACTATAAATGACAACCGTTGATTTCCGTCCATCAACGGCTAAGATGAGGAGTAAGAGTTAAAAGTCTTACTCTGGAGTCAAAAAAACCCTCCATATATATATATATATATATATATATATATATATATATATATAATAAAAGTAGTATAAACTTAATCTCACATCACATATTCAGGTTATATATACTCAGTAGTTCTATATATATAGTTCTATATATAATATAACCTCCGCTATGCTATTACACACGTATTTATTCCAATGTTCGTTTCATCTCGTATTATTAGTATTCACGTTTCCAAGCCAAACCGCGAGGGTTGGAGGTTGTTATGCACTTCAATAATAACGGCAGGTTCTTGTTTGTTCTCCATTTCACCTTCACGTGCCTCCCCACAATAACTTTTTGACAACTAAGACTTAGAATTCGAAAATCCCTTGCTTCCAGCTCAATTGTGTCCTACTTTCATAACTACCATCTCAAAGGTCCAATGCATGAAATAGCCCTTTAATCTAGTTGATATCGCTCTCTACATACCCCAACTGTTTAATTTATGCTATCTCTTCATAGGGGTTTTGAGCTTGCCTTCTACCATACCTCAGCATTGAATTTTGCATCAACATCTCCCTTGTTAAATCAGGTTCTGCCCCTAATAAATTTGTGAACCAGTGCACACAATTTCCTTCCTTTTGCATATTTGGTGAACCAATATATACAATTCACTCACAGAACCGGACTAACAAAGTCCATCTGTATTTAAGCTTTTCAACGCCACATTCCCATTAAACTTGTTGGTATTAAAAGGAACAAATAGAAAATGAAAATAACAATTGCAAATAGTATGACTTATGTGTAAAATATGAATCTTTGAAGAAATATCAGGTATTCATATTCTCAATTCCAAGGTATGAATTTCAGTGTTACAGTTAAGGAATGGAATCAAGTATCCTTGTAGAATTTGTTCAGTAATTACATTCTATATCATGATAACGACAAACTATTTTAATGCTAAACATAGCTGTACAAAATATAAGTTCAAATGAAAACTGTTATATGCATTATCAAGATTCAAGATCATACTGCATTGTTCAAAGTTCAAACAATCATTCAAAGGCAGTGCCCCCGCTGGAACGGGGAAGACAGAGCCAAAAATGGCGTAGTTAAGATGTTAGGCTGCAAAGGCTGAAAAGAAAATCCCGCTGACTGTGGGGGATGTTGAACTGAACTGTTAAGACAACAAGCCAATACAAAAGCAGGGAAACAAGTCATGTACCTAAGCTCAGTTTAGAAAACAAATAGTAATACATCTTTTCTCTACTACAAAACACAGCGTTTTACTTTTTTTACATATTTATGTACACTACGCTATTTGCACACCTAAGCATGCAAACCACTTGTATACCTACCTACACAGATGGCACCATTTTAATTCAAGTGGATCTACTTAAACATTTTCTGCAGAAGTTCGGATTAGATATAACTAAGTGTGCAGAAAGCTTTCTCCTTTGAAAACACGCGTCAAATATATAAATGGGAAAAAAATGCACTTGGACAAGAAAGGTTATTCAACTCTCTTCCTCTCCCATTTCGCGAAAAAGTAATTTAATTTCCATTTTCAACCAAAAGACAACTATCATAAACTATAAATAAATTAAATAGCACAACAAACAATAAAAATTTGGTAGCAGTTCCTTTTTTTTAAGAAAATAAAAAATAAAATTAACAAGCTTCTATTAGAAAAGCTAAAGAAATGTTTCGTTGATTTTTGGATTGCTAGTGTCCTACTCGTGGTACTTTCTCGTAGGCCAGAGATTTGCCCCAATATGGCAGTTTCCGAGATATTTATCATTTACACTTATATCAGTAAATCATACAACAAATGCATTTAGATCTAAAGCTGCACGAGTTGCTTAGCCAAGACGAGAGTAGTTGAATCCATTTCAACATCTAACATTCAATCTTACACAGGCTCTCCAATGTAATGAAGCTTTTAGTCCAAGACACTAAAACTGATAACAATTATCTTTTACTCGTTTTTAACAGTCAAAAACTTACCCTTAGCTCTACTTCACTTTATGATTGATAACATTGTTAATATTTATTCCTCAAAGCATCACTAAGATTACAATATTATAAACAAGCACTAAGATACTGTCACCATCTATATAGGATGAGGAAAAGCAAAGAGCATATGCAAGAACTTACCCGAATGACAATGATAATGAAGTCTCTGCCGAGTTATGAACTCCATTTTGATCAGGAGATAATAATGTCCAGAATACTAGATCACACAAAAAACATAACTCGCCAGTATCAATTAAATAGAAAGTGAAAGTTAAAAGAAAAATCTAAAAAGAAAATAAAGTAGAAACGTCAAGTTCTATCCTAGAAATAATAATTGAGCTTAGTAATTAGGAACCGTAAATAAATCCACAAAGTTTGCATCTTGTCACTTCACTCAAAATTGACCAATTGCAAGCCAGTTAACAGCCCAAAAAGAAGAACAAAAAACTTGCTCAAAAAACTATTTCTACTGTTTTCCAGAAAAGTAATACTTATTAATTTTGCAAAGCAACCCAAACTGGTCGGTATACCCAGAATAGAATATAATTCGAAAGTAGACTTTACCATTTGTTATTGGGTATATCCAGAATAGAATATAAGGATTAGACTTTACCATTTCTAATTCAAAGTAGAAGCAAAGGTTCACCCCGTGGTCAACATTGTTCGGTAAATGGTTTATCCAGTTAATGACTGAACTACCGACTTTTTTGCCGCACTGCTGCTTAGTCATCTACAGTATTCATGTCATTTCAAGAGAGCAATGGGCTCTTACAGCATCTTATTATTAGTACTTCGCATGGTTTTGCCATATTTCTTTCAATCATGCTTGATTACTATTGTTGGTCAGTCATGGATAATGTCATCCGAAAGATCCCCATGGGTTGACACACACTCATATTATGGCAGTAGCACTCAACGACTATATTGCAATGACACTAACACGGAACACGATATGACACGACACGCCGATATATTAATTCTAAAAAATATTAGATTTTGACACGTTAGGATACGTTTTGATATTAAATAATATTTTTAATATATATATATATGATATAGTTTATATTTAATACATATAGCAATCCATAATAAGTTATATAATTAATTAAATATTTAAATTTCATAACATAAATATAAAGCAAAAATAATTTTTCATGGCTTGTCAATTTTTCATGTTAAATTTCATAATAGAAAATATTTGATTTATAAATTAATTTTTCATGTTTACCGAAAAAAAAAGATAAAATAAAATAAAATTTGAATATGCATGAACGTTGTCGTTGACCGTCTGTCGGAAAACGTTGACCACGTGACGGAACGCGTGTCAAAATGTGTTGGAGCGACACCGACACACATTTTTCACCCAAAATGACGTGTACGTTCATCAATGCTCAATGAGATAACTACGGCCATTATGAAAAGTTGATCTTGGATGCTGCAGATCCAAATATTGGTGCACACCTACCAGGTTATACTAATGAAAATCAACCGTTAATGCCTAAAGATCCTAATCCTGAAGCACACAATTTTTCAACATGCTTCAAGCTGCCCAACGTCCATTGTGGGATGGTTGCGAGACACTCACTACCCTATTTGCTTGCCTAACAGCCCTAAACTTGAAAACAGATTATCAAATAACAAAAGGATGCTTCAACCAATGGATGAAGTTTGTTGGACATGTTTTACCGCAATGGCATTCCAAGCTGAAGATTTTCTACAATGTTTAAAAATCTTCCCTAATGGATGCATGTTGTTCTATAAAAAAGATGTACTACTCAATAGATGCAAATTTAAGGAGAAGATCGACATAAATATGTGAGGAAAATGGAAAGGTGAGAGTGGTTTCATTGAGGAAACTAGCATAGGTGTTTATCGGTTATGAGAAATCAAATCATGTCTCATGAGTACTTATATTATAAACCAAATGAATGCAAAAAAATTGGAATCTTAAAATACAAACGATTCTAATAAGCATAATTATAAATACAATCAAATACATAATTGGTATACAGAATCACAATAAGGAAAAAAATCAACATAGTTGAAACACAAAATAACACAAGTGAACAACGAAAATTCGACAAGACATTCACAATCAAGTTTTAAAGCGAAGAAGTTGCTAAAATTCCTATTCAAAACATGAAGGAAAAATTTGACACTTGAGCATATAATTTTATATATACCTAAAGCACTTAAGTAACTAAAATTAAACATCATCCCATGACTTGAACAAATTTAGGTTTTGTTTTACGCAACAAAATACATTAGAAAAACAATTATAAAGAGAAGTTCAAGCCAACTAAAAACAGGTTGCTGCCAAGCACATTTATAAGTTATAACAGTTACCTAAAGAGAATTGATTCATGACAAATTCAATACTTCATAATGTTCAACCTTAATAATTTATTCTACTTTCGTGCTGATTTTCTAATCAGAGCTATTGCCATTTTTTTTAGTATTTTTTCTAATAAATTTATTGAGATTTAAATTTTTTTTTTAATCAAAAAAGTTTAGTTTTAACTTTTTGTACTTATCTTATTGTAAATTTAAAATAACAAGTTTTAACTTTTTATTTATTGTCAGCATAAATTGCGAGAGGAACGTTTTATTCCAAAAGAAATGAATAAGAAAAGGAAAGTTGAGAATGTTTTATTGTCAATATTTAACGTAAGTTAAAACAAACATATATTTACAAAAAAAAAAAAACATATAAATTTTAAATTTAATCGAAAACGCATTTCTCTTGTAGTGCACGTTATATAAGGAGCTGAATTATTGATGCTTCTCATCGCCATTTTTCAAGGTTGTCCATAATAATAGCTCCTAAGATCATCTGCAACTACATTCTCATTTTTCTTTCTCCTACCGTTATTAACACTGCTAGCCATTGCAGATGACTCCACAACCAACCTTATCTCCCAAAAACCATTTGCGAGTCCTCCCCACAACCGTCTTATTGCAGTCCATTACTTTTTCATGTTCTCAATTAAAAAATCTTTGCCTAAGTGCCGCAAACATTTATCTTCATCTTTAGTCCAATTTGTCCCAAGAGACATAATTCATGCTCTTAAAGATTGTCTATTTCTCTTTGAACTTAGCATAGAATACTTATCGAGGTCCAATGACATTGCTATCAAGGAGGCCAGTAAAACTCTCTCCAGCTCCGAAGTTGATGATGCCCAAACCTTGCTTGGTGACATCATAACCAACCACTAGACATACTTAATGGACTACTAACCACAACTTCCGATTCAAGCATAAAGAATGGTCTTTTTTTTTTACTATTTGATGACAACAAACACCATAGTGTGTCACTAGCCCTATTTACAAAGGGTTGGGTAAATGAAAAGAAAAACAATCCATTATTATAGGATTCTACAGGGTGGCATTTGGGTTTCTATAATGGTCAACTTCCTATTAAGATGTCGAATCGAACGAGAGTCATTGACGATTCAGCTGGAGGCACGGGAAAACAAGAGGATAATGAAGACGGTAATTTGATTAGTGACATTAATGTTGTTAGCTAGGATGTACGCGGAAACTTCACCACCATCAACCAAGTTATCGTTACTACTCTAACTAACACCAATGCAACAGATGATTATTTCATGATTTTTACCAGAGAGGGCATGTATGAAGAATACATGTCTATCCCTCAAAACAAGGCATATCATACGTGGTCATCCCCGAAACAAGGTGTATCTGATTATGATAGGACAGGGAATCAATCAGAAAAACTGACTTATTCTTAATGATGTGGGATGGACACACACCCTCTCTAATAAAAATCATGAAATAACCACTGTTGCATTAGTGCTATTTGGAGTAACAGCAACAACTTAGTTGATAGTGGTGAATTTTCTGCTTCCATTCTGACTTGCAGCAATAATGTCATTAATCAAAACGTCGTCTTCATCACCCTTGAAATGACTTTCATTCCATCAACATCTTCAGAGGAAGTTGATCATTACGAAACTCAGATGCCACCAAGTAGAATCTCATAATAATGTCTTGTTTTTCTTTTCATTCACCTAGCCCTTTGTGGACGGAGCTAGCGACAGAATGTGGAGTTCATTGTCATCAGATAGTCAGCCAAAAAAGCCATTCTATATGCTTAAATTGGAAGTCGTGGTCATTAGTCGATCTAAGCATGACTGGTAGTTGGTTATGATGGTCTGCAGGGTTTAGGCATAACCAACTTTGGAGTTGTAGAGAGTTTTATAAGCCTCCTTGATGACGATGTCATTGGACCTTGATAAGTATTCTACACTAAATATAGAGAGAAATAGGCATTCTTTAAGAGCATGAATTGTCCCTTGAGACATATTTGATAGGAGATGAAGATAAATATTCGTTAAGTTCAATAAGTTGTGGTACTTAAGAATTTGAGAAAGTCATGGATTGTGGTGGGATGCTTAAGAATAACATATCTACAATAAGACAAGTATGGGAAGGACTGACAAATGGTTTAGAGGGAGACAAAGGTGGTTGCTTAGGCATCTGCAATTGCTATCACTGTAAATAACGTAGCCGAAAAAAAATGAGAATATAGCGTAGATAACATCTTAGGAGCTATTATTATGAACAACTGACAATTGTATAGAAGAGATTGAAAAATGGTGATAAGCAGCATTGATGATTCAGCTCCATATATAGCGTGTACACTACAAGAAAATAGGTTTTCACATTAAATTTAAAATTTTACATGTCTGTTTTAATACGTATTAAATATCGGGAATAAAACATTCACAACTTTCCTTTTCTTATTCGTTTTTCTTGAATAAAATGTTCCTTTCATAATTTATAATGGCAATAAACAAAATGTAAAAAAACAAAATGTAGAAAAAACTAAAAAACTAGCATTTTAAATTCACAATAAGGTAGGTACAGAAAGGTAAAACTAAACGATTCTTAATAAAAAATAATAATAATAATAATAATAACAAATATATTAGAGAATAATATAAACCATTAAAAAGGCCTTCACTTAATAGCTTAAACTTTTGGGTTAAAATGGTTCTTTATATGGTATCGGAGCTAACGTGACTAAGTGATAACAAGTTCGATCCTCACCGCCCTCCATTTAATTAATAAATAATTAAGTCTTTTAGAGTTTCTTAGCATAGGTAAATATGTTTATACATTGTTCACCCTTCAAGTCCAGTGGGCACTTGTGTGAGGGTGCGTGTTAGAAAATAATATAAACTATTAAAAGGCCTTAACTTAATAGCTTAAGCTATTGGGTTGAATTTACGTTTTACAAAATAATAATAAAATTTTAAATCTCGATAAATTTATTAGAAAAACTATTATAAAAAACGGCAATAGCTCTCATTAGAAAACCACATAAGATAAAGCATAAAAGTAACATAAATTAAAGAGATCAACCACTATAAAGTATTAAATTTGTCATGAATTAATTTTCTTTAGCTGTTATAACTGCAATTGGCAGCCTATCTTTAGTTGCCTTGAACTTCCCTTTATATTTGTTTTCATAATGTATTTTGCTACATAAAATAAAACTTGTTCAAGTCATGAAATGATATTTAATTTTTAGTGACTAAAAGTATTAGGCTCGAATGTCAAATTTTTCCTTCATATTTTGAATAGGAATTTCAATACCTTCTTTGCTTTAAAACATGATTGTGAATGTCTTGCTGAATTTAAATTGTTCACTTCTGTTATTTTTGTGCTTCAAATTTTTTTAAATATTATTTTTTATTGTGTATAGTGTGGTTGTTATGCTTCTTCAATTAATCTGTGATAGGAAGAATAGATTAAAATTAAATGAGAAATGACAATAGGTTGCATCTGCGGAATTAGCATTATGCTTCTTTTATGTGTTTTGTCATTCAGGGGCTATAACAATCATAATTTAGTAAAAGAGAGGCAATTGGTTTGACATTTTATGACAGAGGCGGTGAAGGGGCTTAGAGGACATGCTTTTAGTTGGTACAAATGCTGGAGTTGGCTCAATCCTAATGTGAATAGGGGGACATTTTTTGGGCAGTTCTACAACGATTCCAATCGGAGATATGCTTGGAGGATGAAGATACGAAATCAGACTTTCAGGAGACAAAATTTGATACGCAAAAACATTCAGTGCTGGAGAAGCCAGAAATTATGGAAGAAAATGAGAAGACAAAGACTAAAGAGAAGCACACGATTATTGTTGTTATGTAGAAAAACACAGTTGATGAGTAGGAGTTTGAAAACCAAAGGGGAAGTAGGAATCAAGAAAAACTCATGGTAGTAAATGAAAAAAACCACTCGGTTTTGTGTTAATCGAGAATGAGAAAGAAGAGATAGGGAGGAAAAAGCTAGAGGAAGAGACCAAGGAAGTTGAGAAAGCCATGGATGTGGGGAACTCTTGACCAAGGTGGTACATGAATTGATGACACCCTAACCTCTGATGGTGGTAGTCATCCCACCACCACTGCCTGACCCACCAGATTCAGACTGGTGTAGGAATGTATCGTTGCTATTTGCAGCGGTGGCGACAGAGGAAAATAAAAAAGAACAGGGAAGGATCTAGGTTAAGATTGGGATGCAGCAAAGTCTAGGCCCAACCCAAAATAATATGAAATTTTTAGTAAGGGCTTTACAGAGTTACTTACTAACTCTGCATACTATTTGCTTATTTTATTGCTATGTTTTCATTCTCGTGAAACAAAGGCTTCACACATATATGCACCTTATTTAGCTATATTGTTGCTCTGTTTTTATTCTTTTAAAACATAGGCAAATAGAAGGATTTCTTCTTGTCCATATGGGTACTTTCTCCTTTAACATAGTTCATTTATTAGAAAAACAGAGCATGATGAAGCTTTCCTAAAAACTAAATCAAGGCTAATCTAACCTTCCAAAAGTTAGAAGCTATCTCTTCTTGATAAGCAGAGCTAACTTGGTTATGAAAGATTAAATTGCAAATAGAAAGGAAGAAACTAAAAATCACCTGACTGGTCTGAATGATTATTGAAATCCGAGCAAAATATCACATTCTGCATATTTATATGGTGCATTAAGTCAAAAAAGGAGTAAACAGCTGTCTATTAGTACTTCAAAACATAAAACTATAATATGACAAGCTGCTGGATTACAGCACTGTACACCTACCTCTCCCATGCCCTGAGATACATTTTGGACCACATCTGCAGGAAATGGCAATAATTAAATGGTCAGGATGTCTACTATTAAAAACAATTAAAGAGAAAATGAAAGAAATTTTGAAATGTGAAGAAATGCCAGAGTTACAAAATGTACAACGGAAGAAAAACAATAGTGGAAAATCTTAAACATTTCAAAGAACTGTCAATATCATTCAGAAAACATAAGATAGATTCAACATAACAAATTGCAAATCATTATCAACAAATTGTAACCAACAACAAATGCATGTCAGGGAAAGGGATTCCAAGAGATGAGCATCAACAACATATTTATCTCAAATTAGTTGGGGTTGGTGGTCGAAGAACCCAAATGAAAAGATTAAGAGAAAAGAAGGGGGAAAAATAAATAAATCAATCAATATAATTAAAAAATTAAAAATAAAATTGCAATAAAAATAGAATAAAAAATAAAGAGAAAATAATGATAGATAAGAGAAAATATAAATAAGAAAAAAATAGTAAAAAAAATGAAAATGTACATAGAAAAAATATAAAATAGATTGATAAAAGGGAAAAATAGATTAGATAGGAAAACAATTAAATAAATAAATAAATAACGAAGGAAAATATAGGGAAAAAAAGACTAGACAGGAACAGTCTCATACATAGAAAGAGAATAAAAAAAATTAAAATTCCACAACTCCCTTGAAAAAAGAAATAGAACTATAGCAATTCGAACAATCAAAGTAATAATTGATATACTCTTGAAAATGTCAATTAGTCATGAATATAGCAGTTTGAACTTAGTTCTACTATCAATCTGTGCGCATTTGGCATTACCAAAAAGGCATGTCCTGAACCTAACTTTTAAGATTGCACAATTGGAGAGGGATCGATCAGCCGAAACAAATCTCAAGAAGAAAATATGAATTTTTCTGTCATGCAAACAAGAAAATTGCAACAAATGAATGGGACTATTTCCATCACACCAACAAACTACAATACCAAACATATTATTCTACTAAAAATGGGTGAAGCAAAGAGCAATCATTTTTGCCATGTGCCAACAGATCAACGCTGCTTTTACTAGTTAAAAAATAGTTAAAATAGTATTTACCCAAGTTTGAAACACTGGGCTTTACAGCTAATGTCAAGCCAAGAAAACAATCATCGGGATCAGGGCCAAAATCCTGCAGTTTCAGTTCAAGATTTGGCTTTGCCCCTGTAAGTAGTGCAAGAAGAAAGAAATAAACAATAGAACCAAATACCTATCATGATGCAATTAACAAGGTAGAATTTAAGACACAAAGAAAATGGAAATTCCCTCACTCTTGCTACTCAGCTTCAGCTCAAGTGGGTCACTGAGTGAATAAGGAACCCATGTATCCACCTGTCCACTATATGTTAGTAAATTGAAGACAATAAGTAAAGAAGAACAGGCTTCAAAGAAAAAGTTACATGGAAAAAAGGATGTTGCAATGACTGATCTGCATCTGGCCTTCTAGATGGGTCCCATGATAACAGTTGCTACAAAATTTATAATGCAGTAGATATTAAAGAATAGTACTACTTACAGAGTCAAAACAAATTTTGATATTGATATGTTGATAGACAAATTATATTGACCAAACCATACCGTGATCAAATCTATAGCTTCCAAACTAGCATTTGGAATGATATCAGTAAGCTTCATTGGTGGAACCTGCACAAGCATCAGGGCAACTAAAAATACAGGAAGTAGTGATGAAAAGAAAAAATGACAACAAAATAAAGTAATATTACACGACCAGACTCCCGATACATTAACACTTACAGCTTCATGACCAACAATGTCCAATAGCCGAGAGTCATTTGCCCCTATGGTGAAAGCAGTTAAATCTGGCATACCAAGTACGCGGTATATTTTGTACAGTTGATCTATTTCACTGTCAATCCAGAAAAGGAATTTTATAAGATCTTATAAAAATCCTAATGGTTCTTTTTTAGGGATATATGAGATGTGCCTCAACCAAATAGTTCATTATTTTGAAGAAGTTTCCAATTTAAATATCAAATATCAATTACAATTTATGATGTGATATGAGTAAGAATGTTAGAGATGTGATATAAAAGCATTCATGTGTGAAACCAAACACCTTAAACTACTAGGATAGATTGTTCATAACATGATATCAGAGCCTCTATAATTGATAGATCTAGAGTTTGATCCTTGTCACCCTCATTTTTCTAATAATATGTTTATTAGAGTAGATGAGGTGTACAGCTTATACAGCTGTACACAGGGTCAATATTGTAATTAGCCAGAGGGACATTTATGTAATTAGCATACTCATTCAGTTTCAGCTAACTGATTCTGGTTACAACTAAACCAGTGACGTGGCATATCTCTGAGGTCTATATTAGACCACTGTGTAACACATGTATATCTCAATGAATCACTTTACTCTCTTTCTTCTAGCTTTCGTTCTCCCTTCTCTCTCTCTCTCTCCTCTATGACTTCTTTTATGGTATCAGAGCCCTCTCTCTGAGGGCCTGATACGGATCCAACCACTCGATGTCTTCCGCTTCGCATCCACCGTCTCAGTCGTCTTCAGCTGAAGGAACAACCACCAGAAATGGAACGACAGAGCACCGGTCATCTTCTCCATCACTGTTCACTCATCAGATCTCCGTCAAACTTACGGAAAACAACTTTCTGATCTGGAATCAAGTTGTAGAACCAGTAATCACATCTCATCAACTCCACCACTTCCTTGTTAACCCAAAGATACCGCTTCAGTTCGAGTCTGAGCAAGCTCGTATTGATGAAGCTGTTAATCCTCTTTACACTGAGTGGATACGTCAAGATCAAATGCTTCTTTCATGGATTCTGTCTACTGTTTCAGAAGAAATCCTGAACGAGATCCTTGGTGTCTCTCATGCGTATGAAGCCTGGGAGCAAATCCACAAGTTTTTTCAAGGTATGATGAAGTCCAAAACTCATCAACTCAGATCTGAGCTTCGCACCATCAAGAAAGGTGGCAGATCTGTTGCTGAATATCTTCGTCGAGTTAAAACTATCTGTGATGAGTTGAAAGCTATCAAAAGCCCTATCTCAGTTGAAGAACAAACTGAACTGATTTTAGCTGGTCTTCCTCCTGATTTTAATGCGTTTGTTACTGCTGTTCGAGCTCGAGAAAATCCATACTCGCTCAATGATTTACGTGTTGAACTGATGTCCTATGAAATGATGCTAGCCAGGCAGAACGAAACTCTTCTTTCTGATTCAATGACTGTTAATGTAGTTCAGAAGGTATCCTCTGATCCAAAGGAAAGTTCAAGACCTGATTCGACAGCTATGAGAACTCCTTTTACTCCTATTCAAGCAAGTCAGACTCAAAGACCTTATAATACAAATAATGAAAGAGGAAGAGGAAGGTTTTATGGTAGGAATAACAGAGGAGGAAGAGGCAGAGGACGAAGCAATGTTCAATGTCAACTCTGTTACAAATTTGGACATGGAGTCCAAAGTTGCTGGTATAGATTTGATGAGAACTTTGTGCCTGAGTTCTCATCACCAGAATCTCATCAGTTCTTTCCACAACCACAGCCTTCATTTCAGAGGTCCTTTCAGTACAACAGATCTGCTAATGTCAACCAGCCACAAGCTTTGGTGACCACAAATCAGTCTCAACATCATGCTTCACAGCTTTGTAATATGGCTTCACAATCTCACGACCAAGGACTCTTGCCTACTCCTTCAAATGTTCAGTCCATAGAGTGGTATCCAGACTCAGGTGCCTCTCACCATGTGACTGCCAATCCTCAAAATCTTCTACAAAGCACACAACTATCAGGTGCAGACCAGGTTTACATAGGCAACGGCCAAGGTTTGAGAGTCAATGCTACGGGTTGCTCTTCCTTTTCTTCTCCCCTCAAACCTCATACTCACCTACATCTTAACAATTTATTACTTGTTCCCTCCATCACTAAAAATCTCATCAGTGTTAGCCAGTTTGCTAGAGATAAAAGTGTTTATTTTGAATTTCACCCTTTCACTTGCTTTGTCAAATCTCAGGCATCTCATGAGGTCTTGCTGGAAGGAGCTTTGGGAACTGATGGATTGTACAGCTTTCAAGGAGTTAATCTTCACCCCAATTCAAGTCTGCCGTCCAGCCAACAGTGTGCTTCTGCTTCTACATCCAATTCTGTTTCTGTTTCTTATAGTCCTAATTCCCTATTTACTAGTTACAGTGTTTCAGCTTGTACTGATACTCCACTCACCAATGTACTCACACCAAACACATCTAATAAAGTCAGTAGCTCAAGTCCTATAGGGTCAAACTATATATACTCTCTTTGGCATTGTAGACTGGGTCATCCTCCCACTGAGGCTCTAAATTCAGTTCTCAAGTCTTGTAATATACCTGTGCCTAATAAAACTGACATTTCCTTTTGTTCTGCGTGTTGTTTGGGAAAAATACACAGATTACATTCTGGCTCTTCTACTAAAGTGTATGAAAAACCTTTTGACCTTGTTTTTAGTGACTTGTGGGGTCCAGCTCCTGTCAAGTCCTCAATGGGCTTCACCTACTACATATCTTTTGTAGATGCCCACTCTAGATACACTTGGATTTATCCCCTTAAACAAAAGTCAGAAGCATTGGTTGTTTTTAATCAGTTTCAAGCCCTTGTTTCAAACAATTTTCAGTCCACTATTAAAGCTCTTCAAACTGATTGGGGTGGAGAATTTAGACCCTTTCATCAACACCTTAAAAATCACGGAATAGTTCATAGGGTTGCCTGTCCTCACACCCATCATCAGAATGGTGTTGTTGAGAGAAAGCATCGTCATATAGTTGAAACTGGTCTTACCTTACTTGCTCATGCATCCCTACCCATCAAATTTTGGGACCATGCCTTTACCTCAGCTGTGTATCTTATTAATTCTCTTCCCACTGCTGCCTTGAATTTTGAAGTTCCTTCTATCAAACTACACAAAACATTGCCTGACTACAAGTCATTCAAGGTCTTCGGGTGTGCTTGTTTCCCTTTCCTAAGACCATACAACAACCACAAACTGGACTTTAGGAGCAGTGAGTGTATTTTTCTTGGCTATTCCCCTACTCACAAAGGCTACAAGTGCTTGAACTCATCTGGCAGGTTGTTTGTTTCTAAGGATGTCCTTTTTAATGAAACAAAGTTTCCTTACCCCATTTGGTTCAGTTCATCATCCAGCAATGCTACTGCTCATTCCTCTCCTCCTGTTTCTAATTTGATTCCTTTGGTAGACTCACATATCAAGTCTCCTGCTCCTGTACATTCGTCACTCTCACCACCTCAACAGAGCTTGACCACTCAAGGTTCCCAAGCATCCAGCAGCAACACCTCATCATCATCACCATGCAGTGTAGCTCCAGCAGATTCCTCTTCATCACTCTCCAGCCCTGGTTTATCTTCTGGCTTGTCACCTTCACACAGAAATTCAGTCTCAGCTACAGCCTCTTCAGGTTCATTTTCTCCTATTCCTATTTCCTTTAGTTCTTCTTCTCCTTCTTCTGTTGACTCTGGTTCTGAATATATACCCTCTAGACCATTCCATATCTCACCCTCTCACACTGTTACTACCTGCTCCAAGATTGTACCTCACCCACAAGTCATGTCCACTTCCCTTGAACCTGCCACACTAAAACAAGCCCTGGCTAACCCCAACTGGTCTGTTGCTATGAAATCTGAAATGTCTGCACTACAAGCTAACTCAACTTGGTCTTTGGTTTCTCTTCCTCCCAACCGGACTGCCATTGGATGCAAGTGGGTTTTTCGCGTTAAAGAAAATCCTGATGGCACTCTCAACAGGTATAAGGCTAGGTTGGTGGCCAAAGGTTTTCATCAGCAGGCTGGGTTTGATTACACAGAAACTTTTTCCCCTGTGGTTAAGCCTATTACCATCCGCACTATCCTTACTATTGCTATCTCTTTTGGCTGGATTTTAAGGCAACTGGATGTCAATAATTCCTTTCTCAATGGCACCCTTGATGAGGAGGTGTACATGCAACAGCCTCCTGGCTTTGAATCCACAACTAAGTCTCTGGTCTGTAAGTTACATAAGGCTCTTTATGGCCTTAAACAGGCACCACGAGCTTGGTTTGATAAGACTTCTCTACTGCATCTTGGATTTGTTGCTAGTAAATGTGATCCTTCCCTGTTTATCTACAGGAAGTCAGCACAATATATCTTTCTCTTAGTTTATGTTGATGATATAATCATCACTGGCAATGATTCAAGCTTTATTCAGACTCTTATTCAGCAACTTAATTCTGAGTTTGCTCTTAAAGACCTTGGGGATCTTGATTTCTTCCTTGGAATTGAGGTTCAGAGGACATCCTCTGGTGCTTTGATTCTTAATCAGTCCAAATATATTAAAGATCTTCTTGGTAGAGCTCACATGGCAGAAGCCAAGGGTATCTCTACCCCACTTCAATCTGGCTGCAAACTCTCCAAATTTGGGGCCAATTACTACTCGGATCCATCCTTCTATCGCTCCATTGTTGGGGCTCTCCAATATGCTACCCTAACTAGACCTGACATCAGCTACTCGGTTAACAAAGCTTGCCAATTTATGGCTCAGCCTCTTGAAGAGCATTGGGCTGCAGTCAAGAGGATCTTACGTTACTTGAATGGCACCCTGCATCATGGTATGCTGTTGCAGCCATGTCATCCAAGTCAATTATTCTCTATCACTGCTTTTTGTGATGCAGATTGGGCTAGTGACCCGGATGATAGACGATCTACTTCAGGAGCATGTATCTTTTTTGGTTCCAACTTGGTGTCTTGGTGGTCCAAGAAGCAAAATCTGGTTGCACGGTCCAGTACTGAGGCAGAGTATTGCAGCCTTGCTCTTGCTACCGCTGAGGTTCTCTGGCTCAAATCTCTCCTTCATGAGCTCCAAATTCAGTTTGGCACTCCTCTCATTCTGTGTGACAATCTGAGTATTGTCTCTCTGTCTCATAATCCGGTTCTTCATGCTAGGACTAAGCATATGGAATTGGACATATTTTTTGTAAGAGAACGTGTTATTGCTAAAGAAATCCGAGTCTGCCACATTCCTTCCTTGGATCAAGTTGCTGATACACTCACTAAGAGCCTCTCTGCCTCCAGATTTGCTGTTTTGAGGGACAAACTCAAGGTGGTGGACTCTCTGAGTTATCTCCATCCACCCTGAGTTTGAGGGGGCATATTAGAGTAGATGAGGTGTACAGTTTATACAGCTGTACACAGGGTCAATATTGTAATTAGCCAGAGGGACATTTATGTAATTAGCATACTCATTCAGTTTCAGCTAACTGATTCTGGTTACAACTAAACCAGTGACGTGGCATATCTCTGAGGTCTATATTAGACCACTGTGTAACACATGTATATCTCAATGAATCACTTTACTCTCTTTCTTCTAGCTTTCGTTCTCCCTTCTCTCTCTCTCCTCTATGACTTCTTTTAATGTTGAATTTCAGCATTAGGTAAATGAAGCTGTGTTTGTCCATGCTTCAAGCCAAAGGGCTCTTACGTGAGAGGGCATGTTAGAAATGTAATACAAAATCATTCAATTGTCTTCACCTAACAATTTAAGCTTGTGGGATAATTGGTTCATAACAAAGGAAAAGGTCCCAATGTTTTGATTTGAACTATAAATAACAATCTCTGGAGTATCAGTTTCTCACAGATTAACACAAATCCAAACAGAGAAGTGTCTTAAAGATAGACAAGAACAAAAAAGCATTGCTCTTTATACAGAAATAAATTCATACAGACCAAAGAAATGAAGAAAAAACAAATACATCAGTACAGAAAATCCTTCCAAATCCTTAGAACATTTGGCATATATATGAATCCAAAAACACCCTAAGATATGTAATGAAGCCATAAAAAACAATTTTTCCCATAAGTAAAAATTAGTTATGAAAAACCTGAATAATAAATATTTCATTGTTAAGCTCCAATCAAATGTTTCAAATTACTAAAAGTGGAAACATGGTAAAGCTACATAAAATCTTTCCCCTCCTTGATTTTGTTACTTTGAATTTCAACATCATTCTATCCAGATTCAAAAACAAGATTGTCCTTTCTCTAATATGAAATCACAATTCTTAACTTCAGTAGCAAATCTCGCAATGTCTTCCATTCATATTCAAATGTAAACAAAATAGCAAATAGTTTTTTTTTTTTTTTTTGGAAAAAAGTGTATTAAATATGTAAAAGCACAAACCACAACAAATTAAATAATTGCATTTTAGAAAAACAAAAATAAATTAATAACATGATTGCAATGAGTTGTCATTATTACATTAGCCTTTTACAACAAGACCAAACACAAATTATGGGACTGTAAGATACCTTTCACCAGGAAATAAGGGGGTCAAAGTAAAAAGCTCAGCTAATATAGCACCAACTGCCCACATGTCTGTAAATAAATTTATATGTTATTCACCACCTTAAGAAGAAAACAAGAATAATGTCATCTTAGAATGACATCAAAAAATTGTAAAAGAATTTTGGCCCCATGAGGCAACAAATACCAATTTAACTGAACAAAATAATGACAAGTTGACATTAACTCAAACTTCTTCAGACCAGAAAATAAAGCAGTAAAAGGGAATGACAAGATAATTTATCTACAAATTAGTCATCTTTGTCTCTATGACAATATAAGGTTGGATAGCTAGGCTAAACTAAGCATCCCCGGCTACTGGAGTGCTTGGGTTAAGCTTTTGGGAACCACTTTCAAAAGTGGTTCTGCCGGTGAAAACCAGATTGAGGCAGAAACTACAAATTGTAACTTCTGCCTCCAAAATCATGCTTAATGGCTCCCAAAAACAAACACCAGCACGCTATTAAGCCATCTATATAAGAAAGAAAAAATAGCTAAAATAAGTAAAATAATCAAAGAAAAATTTAAATTCAAAAGAGACTAATGCCTACCAACAGCAGGAGTATAACATGGGGACTGCAACAAAACTTCTGGAGCTCGGTACCTGATTTCCCGAAACAAAATATGTGACGAAGTTGATGATGATAAGAAAAATCTTAAAATAACATGTACTCACAGACACTATAAAATCTTGGAAGTTATATTTGAAATTGTCCACAGAAAAATTTACGTGCATGAGTGAAAAAAAGACAGACTAACAAAGAAGACATGAAGGAATATGACTCACCACCGTGTTGAAACATATTGGGTATACGGAGGCATTGATGATACTTCTCTGGCCAGTCCAAAATCAGCAATTTTAAGAACATCATTTGTCACTAGCAAATTTTCTGTACAGAAGAAAACATTCCTATTAGATCAAGATCCATATGACTTTTTCAACAGATTGAACTAGGAAACATAAACAAAACAGTGTACCATGAGGAATTTGCTAAAATAAGTTATATGCCTTACCAGGTTTTAAATCCCGATGAAAGAATCCTTTCTTGTGCATGTGACTAAGTCCGTGCAGCACTTGATTCATAAAGCACCGTATCTCTCCCTCTGAAAAGGGCTTTTCTCTCTCTTTTATTAATTGATAAAGATTAAAATCCTGAAGAGATGAAATCTAGAGTCAAGCAATTTCTGATAAAGCAAAAGTAGATACAGACTTCCATCCAACCTTAAGCTTAAATATTGGAGGGTTTTGGATAAATTACATAGGATTTCATAATTCTTCCAGTAAATATGTATGTAGCAGTGAGAACTTTGTAACTTTGCTGAATTTTCTTGCGAAGATTAAGACACATGGCACAGCCCTAGCCCTGTACTTCTAGACTATTACAATGGGTTTTGTTAATGGAAGCACGCCAGGATATCAGTGCGTTGTTGTTTAGGTAGTTTCTCACTTTCTCTACCATTTCTGTTTTGTCTTGAATTCTTGGACAACATCATTTCCTCTCAATTATTATTCCTCCTCTTCTCCCCATCAGTAATTTTTTTCTTTAAGTTTTACAGTATAAAGCAAAAATATATTACACTTCAATTTGACCTTTACATGTTATATGATATGTACAAATCACTCAACGCACTGATCTGAGACATATCCTACACATAAAACATAAATAAATAAAGACAAAGAATAAGAGTTTCTTTACCATGTACTCAAATATGAAAAACAGTTCGTTATTTTCTCTAACAACCTCTTTCAACTTTATGATATTTGTGTGATTCATTTTCCGGAGGACCTGCAGAGGGAACACAATGCAAAATCTTTATTACAGTTCTAGGAATATGTGAAAACCACCTACAACTAGAGGAAAAAATAAAATAAAATAAAAAAACTGTAGAACATACCTTAACTTCTCTTAAATTTGTGTATTCTTCCCAGAAACAAAACTTTCTTTTCAACCTTTTGACAGCGACCTGATAGACAAAATCAGGAGCATATTCTAAAATGTACCATCAGAAAGTGCAAGTTTCATAATATAATCACCATTTAAATCAGCATGGTTATAGCACCACCTTGTGAGGGGGCACAAAAAATGTAATACATGCTTTTATAATTTATACAAAAACATGATATCCGTTTTGACCATCATTCCACAATGTGAACGTGAATTTATAACTTCTTTATCACATTCCCTCAAAGAATACCCTTTGACACAGCTCACTTTAAACGTGTTATACATTCACTATGAACTTAGTTAGGACTCCGGATAATATATAGTAGGGTCCTCTCATATCCGTATTATCATTAGAATTCCTTTTGTTTCATGATTCTCTATCAACTTTTAAAATTATCAGAGCTATCATTGCACACAGTTAGATAGTATGTAATTACTGAATTTCAGTTATCTATACACAATGCATATATATGAAAGAATACATGTGTACTATGACTATAGCACTTGAAAAATGAAAACAAACATTTCCTAAATTGAAACAAAGATAATACAAAAAAATGGATAAAAAAATAGGCGAAGAAATTAAACTCCTAAAAACTGGTTAATGTAGGATGATAAAGTTGAAAGAATTTCTTTTTAGTAGCCAGAGTTGCTTACAATATCCAAAGTTCTCATATCGCAGGCTTTATATACATGACCACAAGAACCATCCCCAAGCTCTCTCAAAAATTTATATCTAAAAAGAAAAAGACAGAGAAGAAATAAGTTAATCTGCTGACAGAATCGAGACTCCAGTAACCATTCACAAATCAATGGATGATAAGAAACTAACCTTTCCATTATTACAATTACAACACTATAACCAATAACACTTCAGAGAGACTGGAATGGACTCCATTAAGAGATGTCTAACTGTCAACGCAGTGTTGGTACTTAGTTTGCAGACGTGGATTAGTATTAAAAGGTAGCATGAAGCATTCAATATCATCAATAATCCACTTTTCATTGTAGAAGTGATCCACAAACAGCAAGCAGTCTGTCAACATGTTGCAACCTTCAGAACCCCAGTTGACTTGGTTGATGCCATTAGCATATAAGATGTAAAATCCATTTTGATTACATTGACTTTCAATTCAGCCCATATATTGGAAACCAGGCGATAAGCTGCAGTTGAAAATATAAATGTTAGTGCTTTTCTAAAACTCCTATAATTTGCACCCTTGAACACCAAATGATCAATATGTGGGTGCATATGTAGTTTATATGTATGTATGATCTATGAAGCACCGACACTTCAAAAATCCTGACGTGTCGTGTCCGACACTCCCTGACACTTCAACACGCGTTATAGAAATTCAAAAAAAGTTCAAAGGTTTCGTTATGTTGAGTTTGTAGTTCCAACTATTAGATTCGTTGGATTACGATTAACATTTTATTGAGTTTAATATAAATATTTGGGATATCTTATGTTTCTTTGCAAAATTGATAAATATTATAAGTTTAGTTTCATTTTTTTGTTAAATTATTGAATATTAAATATAATATATACTATATAAATTAAAAATATTATTTAATATCAAAACGTGTCCTAACGTGTCGAAATCTAACATTTTTTAGAATTAACGTGTCGTAGTGTCGTGTCGTATCGTGTCACGTGTCCCGTGTCAGTATGGGTGCTAGTGTATGATCTTGGAAAGTGCAATAAAAGGAAAATAAAGTATTATATTATTTCACTGTGCAAACTCAACAATGAAATTATCACTTCATTGTCAGCCAATCGGACCCTAAGACCCAAACGCTTTGTGGTATTTGCTCATCCAATCTACCCAGCAATCAAATATAACGCTGATCAGAAAACCATTCTTCCTAACAAGACTCTGATCCTAACAAAACGATGATAACTATGGGCTGCTGCATAAGAATTTTAGCCTAATCGGAAAAAGAAATAAGTAAAATAACTTTTATATATATATATATATATATACAAAAAAATTCATTAACAAAAACAAAAAATATCAATGAAATCAAAGCATTAAAAGAAGAAGAAGAAGAAGAGGTCATCTTCATAATCTGTCCATAAAAGTTATTTCCTTTGAAGGTATAACAATCATATATCAACAAAACGTCACGCTCGATACAACTTGTTCAGAAATAATACAAGAAACATAATCTCAGATTGTGTTCATTGTAATATCCCTATAAACTATTGCTTCGACTCAAACCATTGACAATTTTCATTCCTCATTCTCTTATATACAAACCGATCATAAAAGAAAAAAAAATGAAAAAAAAAACATAATTCTAGCTGCATTTCAGTTTTCTTACAACCTACGAATTTGATGCAACGAACGCAACAAGAAGAATTAGAAAGAAAAATTGTAAAAAAATATATAGAAAAGAGGAAGAACTCACTGTGTACGATAAATGGATAGAATCATAGAGGAATTAACAAACACACAACCACAGATCAGCCATGAGAATGAACTTTCTTGGAAAAAGAAAAGAAAAAACTGAATTTTAAGACAGAGAAGAGGAGAGAGAAAGTTTTAGAGAGAGAAAATTCGGATTTGCGAAGAAGCCATGAGAGAGAAAAAGAACGGTACTCCATAGAAAGAAAATCGAAGGAGGAGAAACCAAAGAAACAAATATATTAAAAAAAATTTGTTTATTATTTTAAATGATATAATTTTATATTATTTTTAGTGAAATTATGTTATTTTAATATGTTTTGTCAAAAAAAAATTATAAATTAAGAAAAAACGAAAATGAAGGAAAGAGAATGTAAAAGTACATTAAAATAATATAATTTTATTAAAAATAATATAATTTTATACCATTTAAAATGACAAATATTTTTTCATATTAAAATGGGTAAGGATTTGTGATTTTAATTTTATTTTTATTTTTATTTTTTTTGGTAATTAAAGGATTTTCACTTTTAAAGAATATAAAATTATATTATTTTAAATTAAAATTATTGTATTTTTTTTTTTAATAACAAAATTATTGTATTTTATGATGAGAGAAATGGTTTACAATAAAAATGAAGAGAATTTATCGGTCATGTAATAGTAAAATAAAATAAAAATATTTTGTGAGTCTCATGTATTATTTTTTCTCTCTTCCAAAATATTATCTTTATAGGAATAATTTTTATTATCCTGTTAAATGACCAATTGATTATCCTAAAATTTATGTTGGGTGAGAATAGGATATTTAGTGGGTCTCATATATTATTTTTTTTCTCTCCTTACGGTTTTTTATTTCTTCAAAAATATTGTCTATATAGGAAAAAAATTTATTTTTCTGTTCTATGACCGACGGATTATTCTGAAATTTATAGTGGGTGAGAGTAGGAGATTTTATGAAAGAAGAGCATAAAAATCACTAAATACACAAAAAATAATATAATTTAATTAAAAACGACTTAAAATTACACCTTTAAAATAATATATGATTTTTTCTTAAAATACTGATGAAAAAAATATTCTAAACTATTATTTAATTATTTTATGACTTTAATGTTTCTACAGTAAATATAGATAAATTATTATATTGGCTTCTAAAATAATATTATTTTGAATTAAAAATTTTAAAAATTATAATAAAAAAGACTATTTTAACCTTAAAATAAATTATAATAAAAATATTTTAATTTTCCTTTTAAAATAACATCATTTTAAAATTAATGTAGATAAATTATTTATATTAAAAAATCTTTATTTTATTCCCTCTTAGATTTCAAATAGAGATTGCTTGGCTGTTGGTGTGGTGGGGTGGTGGTCCCCACATGGTTATAATAATATATGGAATTTTTGTAGGATTACGGTTTTGTCATCCAACTACTTTCGTATTAAAAAAATGTGATTTACTTGTTATCGGTTTTACCCCTAACTTTAACTTCTTAAAAGACGATTTGAGCCTCAATGAGCCGGTTGAAAAGATAACCTTACCCTTTCTAGCTGGATAACCAGAAGGAATTGAAAAGTTATTAGGTCATTTAGCACCACGTAAGCGAGCATATCCTGTTTCAGATCCCAGAGATGGATTTACATGAAACCAAAAGATATATGAAACGTTTCTACCCTAATATAATATGGAAAAACACTTTTCCTATATACGAGATAAACTCCTCCAATTCGATGTTCTTTTAGGGTGTGTTTGGTACAGGAGAAATTTTTTGGTGACCAGGAATCATGATTAATGGGAATTCAGTAGAAATTGAGTTTACTTGGAATCTTACGAAAGATGTGTTTGGTTCGCCAAAATATTACCGGGAATACTGGGTAAAAATTACTGATTCCATATTTGGTTTAGAACGAAATATGACTTGGAATATGAGGTTATTTTACAAAAATAACCCCAAACTATTTTTACTTTTATAATTGATAGATTGGGTCTAGATTTTTATGTGTATTGGGGTATTTTTGTCTCAAAATTTATTGTTGTGCTTTCCCTTTACTTGGTATTCTGATTGGTATTCCGAATTACCATATTATTTTTGGTAATCTGAATAATGACTTTTCTTTATAAATCAAATTACCGGTAATCCTTGGATATCCGGGATCGTAACTTATTCCTTCTACCAAACGTGGTAATTACATTTACCAAAGAAGGATTATCGGTAATCCTCTCCAAAAACTTGAACCAAACACCCCCTTAGAATTTAGCATAAAAAGTAAATGATATTTTAAAAAGGGTTAGAATATTATAATAATCAATTAGGATTAGTATTAATATTACTATTAATCAATTTTACCATTAGATCAATTGTATTGATCTAAAGGTTATATTTATTTTTATCTTTGTATGGTTATGATTTCTCATATTTAATGTGAAAACATTAAATATGAAAAATCATAACCATACAAAGTGAAAATAAATATGAAGTATTAAATATGAAAAATCATAACCATACAAAGATGAAAACTAATATAATCGTTGGATCAACATAATTGATCTAACGGTGAAATTGATTGGTAATAACATTAGTAATAATCTTAATTAGTTGTTACAATATCTCACCCCTTTTAAAAAAAATTATTTTTCTTTTATAACATGAAAAACAATTTGACTCCCTAAATGTGACACCTAATTACTCAAACTACCCTGTCATCATGCTCTACAAAATATGTTAGTTAAACTATTATTAGTAAGTTATGCATAAATTTTCTGTATTACGGTACATGAATGCAAATCTTCATGGGTAAGATGAGATCGGCCATTGTTGATACTACCACTATAACTTGATATTGATAATGGGACCTTAAAACGCCGTATCCAATGATAAATTAATCCCAATAACAATAACAATTAGTAAAATATAAAATGCATGAGCAGAAATAAGGGTCCCAATATAATGTGACCTTATCGACTCCGACATTTTATGCTTTTTAACGTTTGAGCGTACATAAAAACATCGTAAAATTGGAAATATGAGGCACTACGAAACGCCAAATTGGAATCATAATATAGTTTAAATCACAACTTCACAATCAACCAACAATGTTCAACTCATCAACTTTAACAATTTTACACTCTGATAGATCTATTAATTGAATTTGGGACAGCCCTTAAATTGGACCCGTATAAGGGGTCTATTGATCGACAGGCTCAACAAGAGGCAATCTAAAATTTAAATCAAGCATAACTATGAAAAGGTATCTAAGCAGGTGGGATGAGAGCATGTGTTCGAATCTCCCCAATACCACCTTTGAGATGAGTTTAAAGCCTTAATTATGGACGCGCCCCGAATCGGATTAGTTGCGAAACAATGAACTGATTGGAATATTTCAAAAAAAAAAAACTATGGAAAGGTATCCATCAAGGATACTAATCCTAATATGACAACATGACAGATGGGCTTGGGCCCTTATCAGAGGCACTAAAGATCCATATTCTACTACCCACAGGTAAATCCTATAAATAAGAGATAAAACCTAAAGGTACGTTACGCTCTCTCTTTTATTGTTATGTTGTCACTATGTGCACACACATCCCCATTGACAAAGCCGTTATTCATTCATTATGCACAGTGATCTGCTTAACTCAAAAGCATCTCTTTCATAGATACCTTGGAGAAGGCACCAGATCCAATATCAACATACCAGTCCATTGGGCTGGAGCCTGGACATCTCTGTCTCCAAGATAGAACATTGGCGCCGTCTGTGGGGAATCGACAAATTTGATATTCCCACAATCGTGATTGAAGATGACAGTCCGTACAAGGAGCAATAGCCAACAACCATAACCTCCAAACCAGCCGCTGGATCCCGTTTTGGAAGAGGTGAATCAACCTCCCCAACAACAGGAAAACGAGGTGGACTATGATGCGATCCATGTCAGCGAGGATGTATCAGACACAGTCTCTACGCCAGCCCCTCGCAACCGAGTTGTTGATCCAGCTCCCAATAGTCTTCTGCCTCAGAACCCTATGGAAGTATCTGCCTATGTTGCACAGGCTGCAGATCCTGATTCCCGCCTAAATCAGAACATGTTTGCTGCTATTCTGCGCCGTATAGAAGATATGGAGAATCGTAATAACCTCCAACGACAAGATGATTTCAAGAGAATCCAGGAGGAAAACGTGAGGAGAATGCAGGATTTGGAGCAGCAATTGATGGGGATGGGAGGACCTGGATCAGAAAGGATCCAAGGTCATGATGCCAATGGTCGCAATGGGAATCATAACCCGGCTGATCAAGCCCGGACTGCAGAGGCTGAACACCAAGGAGGGCCAACGAGTTTGCTAAATCTCGAAACTACTGTGGGCCCAAATCTGGGAGACCACAGAGTGAACAACTAGAATACGGACACGTAACCTATGGTCCATAACGCTTCGATAGGAGCAAATATGCGGATGAGTCGGGATGGGACGCACCTTAATCAAGATGCCTCACCCGTCAGAGGATGCGTGGAACCCGGCGCATATAGGAGGAATTATAGTAAGGGCAGTACAATAACAGTCCCTTCACTGGTGAAATACTGAATGTTCCATTCTTGGAAGATTTTGATTCGGCATGCTTGCCGGAATATGATGGAAGTCGGGACCCACAGGTCTATATAGATGCATTCGACACAGATATGTATATCTGAGGGATTGATGAACCCATCATATCCCGGATATTTGCCATAACTTTGACTGGGGCTGCGCAGGTATGGTTCTATATTATGTTGTTTGGATATAAATTGAATTTATGAATATTTATGGAATTACTAGGGTTGTTGATTGTGTATTCTGTTTGGATAAATTTTTGTTGTCTTATTTTTTTAAAACAGGCTAAACAAGGCTTTTATTTTTTGTAAATAAGCCAGGCCACAGGCCGATAGTTATATTTATAACAGGTAACAGGCTTGGTCAGGTTGACACATTTAAACACAGACTTAGCCTTTTAAGATCAAAGCTCGGCTCGGCTCGGCCCGTTAACACCCCTAGTGTCAGTGTCTATTTCTAGACACTGACCAATCACGATGAACCGCCGTGTCTGACGGCCGCGAATGGGTGCACCCGATGACCGGTTCGGCGGACAGGTACAATCATTGACCGGTTCGGTGTGCAGACACAACCGGTGACCGGTTCACGAAAGGAAAGAACCGGTTTGGTTCAAAATTTCTCAAAAAACTGGCGGGTAGAAACGTTTTCGGTTTTAAATTTTGGAGGGAAGCAACAGATACTTTTTTGGTCAAAAAATTAAAAAATTATTTAATAAAAAATTATTTTTATTACACACATATGAACCGAACCGAACCGAGGACGGACGACAGGTGCGTTGTGGACCAAAGCCTACCTAGCTCTTCCCCCTCCACAAAATGTGTAGTGACCCAAGGGTCAATCTAGGAGAGTGAGGCGAGAGCTTATAAAATCTCACACTTCCTATTAGTTTTCCAATGTGAGACTTGTTAAAACCCACACACCTCTTCATCTTCCCTTTTCTCTTTTCTTTATTAACCCACTTCTTATTCATAACCAATGAATTATTAACATAGATTCTAACAATTCCAACCTATGACTAATCCTTATCCCTTATTCGAATTCATAAGGATCTCACAATCAATTGTTTATAAGAATGATGTGATTTACCATCAATAAATCTACAATAACAATCAACTACACAAAAGCATTAAGAGCAAGATTAAAATAAACGATCAAATTCATAAATTAAAGAGTAAACACCCTTTTTGGTCCCTGACAATATCTACGAAATTCTTTTTAGTCCCTGACAATAAAAAAGGACCAAATTGATCCCTAACAATATGTAAAAAGGGCCACGTTAGTGACGGAGGAGTTGACATAAGGACTAACGTGGCCCTTTTTTCATAATTTTAGGGACCAATTTGGTCCTTTTTTATTGCCAGGGACTAAAAAGGATTTCGTAGATATTGCCAGGGACCAAAAATGGTGTTTACTCTAAATTAAAAGGTAACAAAATAGATTTAAGGTTTATATGACTAGGCTACATTGAAACTGTAGAATAAAAAGTTTAGTTCATAGTAGAAAAGAAACAACAAAACAAATTCACGATGCAAGACATTGAAACAAGATTAAAGAAAGAAAGAATATTTACCTTTTCTTGGTCAAACGACTTACGCCCAAATCATGATAGTGTGTCTTCTCCCCTCCGTGGATGAGTGGTGATTGAAGAGATGAAGGTTAAATGATGGTTCAATGTTGTCTCCCACCTTCTTTGACTTTTGGTGCAATTCTCCTCTCACGAATCCTTATTAGTCATCATTCCTCATGCTAAAGACTAACCTAAAAGTCGTGCACTGTCATTTTTACAACGTATCAACGCTTAGGCGCTAGTTACTGGGCGTTAGAATATCTGAGATGAAGTTTTTTTTTTGGGTCAGGTGCCCAAGTGCTGGATACTTGGCTCCTGGGCACTCATATTCCCGAGACAATGTCTTATTTTGCGATCGAAACACCTAGGCGCTGGCTGGTGGGAGCTCAAACGCTAGGAAACCCAAGAACAATTACTATTTTAGCCGTTGGGCGCCTCAGCGTTGCACACCTAGACGCTCATATTCTCGAGACAAGGTCTTATTTTGCGACCAGATCGCCTAGGAGCTAGCTAGTGGGAGCCCAGGCACTATGATAGGCTGAAGTTGCACATCTCTTCATATTTTGGTAATAACTTATGCTATAGTTATCCAATTGATGCAGTATTGATCTCGTTGGAAAGCTAAGAGAACGGTCTACAATTTCCATGAACAACTTGAGATCTAAATACATAATCTATGACATGATAATTTGTTTGAAGAATAATTTAAGCAAAAATCTTTTGGATTTTCTCCTAGAAAACATCACAAATAACACAATAAGTCCATTTCATCATACTCTATCAATTTATGTGAAAAATAAGCCATTTATTTTTCCAAATAGTTAGGTAAACAAGAAATATATGTAATAAACAAGAGTAAGATAACCTTATAAAATATAGTTACCACACCCCTCACACTTAATATTTTGCTTGTCCTTAAGCAAAAATAATTCAAAATAATAACTTAGTGTCTTATAACTAGGAAATGTGAATGGACATGTCAAGCATTAACAGGTGTGTGTTCTTATAACTCAAAAAATGAGCATCACATAAAGCATGCATCAACAATTTACTTAATTCTAGAATGATAGAAAGTAGCATTCTTAAAAGGGGAGTACAAAATTCAGATCAATACTCCCTCACTTAGATATTCAATACGCTCAACTCTCAAGTGTTTAAGGGTACGTGTTTCACTCAATTTCCATCACTAAAATAACACTATCACAAGCTTGATGATATTTAGGGGTGGCAAAATAACTTATGACCCTCGACTCGACAGGTCAAAACGCATATAGCGTCGACCCGCGGGTTCAAATATGTCGTATATGGGTTTGAGTTTTTGACACGAAATAGTGTCGTGTCGTGTCACGGGTTCACCCACGTGACCCCATGTCAATTTATATTGGGGATATTTTTGGTAATTCACATTATAAAATCTTCTTCGTGTCGTGTTAATCCGAGGGTATACGTGTCATTTCAGTTTTTTTTGTATCTTTTTAATTTTTTATTTTAAAAAAAATTCTTAATTTTTTTGTGTCGTGTCGTGTCGACTCGCGATCCGCAACGCGTTGTATTCGGGTTTGAGTTTTTGACCCGTGAACGAAAACATGTCGTGTACGAGTTGAGTGATTTCATGTTCATGTCGTGTCGACCCGTTTTGTCACGCCTAATCATATTCTCACTCTTCATAGTAAAATAGCATGCATAATCTAATCAAAAGATCTTTCAATGAGTTGTAATGTGACCTGGTTAAAAGGAAGGAATCTGTTTAGGAAGGATGGCTAATATAAAAAAAGGAAGGAATTTGTTTAGAAGAGAACATATTTTTACATCCAACTTATTATTTTTCTTCTTTTTACCTAGTTTCTCCAATGTACAATTCAAAACATATTCCGTGAAGTACATATCTTAGTCTTTTCAATGTATTCCATTTTCAAATCTGAAGGAAGGTAAGGACTTCTATGTGGATATGACTGAATAGTATAATAGGACATTATAAGAATTTAGGAATAAAGCTCAAAGGGTTAAACAATTGACAATATCATCAGGTGATCTATTCAGCCAACTAGTTTATATAAAACATTTGCCTTTATCATTTTAGAAAATGCATGCAAAATATCATCTCAAGGAGGAAAAAAGCAAGTTCTAGAGTGCTTCAAATAATGATGTGCGCACAAAAGAAGATTATATTAATTTAGGCTCAAACCCTGCCGATTATGGATATGAACCTCAATTTTCTACTCCTTAAATCAATAACTATCATACTTATTCAAGAATAACAAATATGGAAATGCTTTCATGCATTGCTAGTGTCAAAAACACCGATACAATAAAGTTCATGATTCAATATTTTTCAATTCTCACAGTATTTGTTTTCATCCATTCCGGGGTTTCATAGTTCCTAGAAAGCAACCTACTACAATTGTAATGGTAATCAAGTCATATAGCAAAAATAGAAAATAACATTTTAAAATTTTCTCCCATACTCCCACAATTAAATTACAATTTGTCCTCTATAACACCTCGTAATTCCAAATATGAATTTATATGTTACAATGTGAATTAAAAGGGTAGGATTAGAGAAAATCCGGAAATTAAGGCCAAACTGTGTGAAAGGGGCAAAATGGTAATTTACCAAACACGTATCCCTAGGCATGAAAAATTGAGTAGAAGACCTAAAATGGTAAAAATAATGCCGAAATTGGATTCAGAACGAAAAATCGAGTGTGAAGGCAAGTTTCGAAAATTTTGGGTGAATAGTGATTTTTCGGTGTAAAATACTGCGGTAGAACTGTACCGATAAGTGTGAAATTTTGATCAGTATTTTTAGGAATCAAAAATATGACGCGAACGAGAAAAATATGTAGGTTATGAATTTGTGGTTTAAATTAGGTGATTAATTAAAGTTAAATCGCATGTGGGACCCACCTATGACTTAAGTGACTTATATGTCACCATTTCTACACCTTCTCTCTCCTAGTTTCTTCTTCTTCCCCGTGTTGCTTCTCCTCCATAGTCGTGAGAGACAAAAAATTTCCCATTCTTGTAACTTCTTCATTTCTTGACCGATTCAAGTGATTCTTGACTTGAAATTTGTTGGAAACAACCTTCCTAATCCATTGGTAGTAGTATTAAGCCATGAAAACCACCACATCTTGAGAAAAACCCCATGTTCAGCGGCGGTTTTGGAGGATTTTGGAGAATTTTTGGTGACTTTAGGGTTGATTCATTGCTTGGAGATCAATCCCTAGGATCATTGGAAGCTATTGGTGGTAAGGTTTCTCACCCTCACTTTGTTTTAAATGAGATCATATAATGGTTAGGGTTTTTGATGATGTAAGTTGGGTTAGGGTAGTTAGGAGCATTAAATGGTATGTTTCCTATGTAATTAAATGCTTAGAATGATAAATGATGATGATTGATGCAATAAAAATTATGGTGATTTGTAAATTTATAACTTAGGCAATTTTGTGATGAGTTTCTAGACTTTATGAAATTGGTATGTGGTGTAATTGAACAATTGAATCATGAACCATTGGTATAGGTTTATAAGGGGATTGTATGACATGTGTAAGTGTTGAATTGGATTGAAAATCCTTTGGAATCCTAGAATGAAGAATTCGACCTATTTAGGTCATGGATGGTTAGATGATGTAAAAATGATATAGTTGATGTTATATGATCGTGATTGGTGTTTAAATGAATGGTAGGTTGGTTTGATGTAGTGAAATTGAAAGGAGGAATGTTGGATGTGTTGTGCGTGTGAGATTTCAACCATATTGAAGGAAATAAGGAAAATGATGGGAAAATGTGGTATAACCAATGAGTGATGCCTTAGTGCATAAATGGTGATTTAGTTTAATGACTAAAATGGTTGAAGTAATTGGAGTAAATGTAGTTGGCCATTAGGCCTAAGTTGTTTGTTGAGAATTATTGTATTTTGAAAGTGAATTGGTTGTCTTGAAATTGTATTGATGATCATGTTGATTGATCATTATAGGTTTCCTCTCTCGGACTCAATAGAGGAGAATTAACTTGGAGCATACGTTTTGGAGCATTGGCTTTAGTGTTGAGGTAAATCTTTGGAACTTGGGTTTTATTCCCTCGTGTGTTCCACCACACCTAGTGGAAGGTTGTGGTTGGATTTGATGCCTTTGATTATGTATAAATGTATGTTCATGCATTATTGACATGATTGTGTGACATGCTTGGAGCATGTTGTGTGATATAATTGTGATCTCTGGCCAGTAGATGTGTGTTGGTTTGGACTTCCGCTGGAGATATCCTTTGGGGATTCCGGTCGGGTTGTTGCCGTGGGGCCGACTCTGGGAGCGGTACCAGGATGATCCAAACGTGGGACTTCCGCTGGATAGGGCTCATGAGGAGTTCCAGTTGGGTTTTGCCATGGGGTCGTCTCAACCATGGGAGAGGCACCAGGAAGATTCCGGGAGTTATATGATGGGGTCCTTAGGGGGCGTTTGGTACATGAGAAATTTTTTTTTGTCCGGGAATCTCGATTTTCAAAAATATGATTTTTACATTCAGTTTACGATAATATCTAAAAATTTAAAATTTACAAAAATTATTTTCCCGGGAATCCTAAGATAAGCCATGTACCAAACGGCCCCTTAAGGGAATCCTGATGTGGATGTCCTTGGATTTGTGCCCAGTTGATGTGTGATATTTGTATGTTATGCATTTTATATGATGATCATTGTATGCACATTGAGTGAGCCATGAGGTGGAGTGATCCTCAAGTACCCTTGGTCTACTGAGATATATTTGTATATCTCACCCCGCGTTTGGGGACATCATTTCAGGTCATGTTGAGCATGGTGGATCTCCGGGCAAGAGGCCCGCTTAGTGGAAGAGTAGAGCGTGAGGAGCATTTGGAGGGCATGTCATATTGAAGGATTCCAATTGATGTACATAGTATAGTATGTGATATTTTGGACTTAGGATATGAACTTGTTGCATGTGGATATTGCCATGCTCTTGTATATTTATGACTATATGTTAAGTCCTTTAAAAATTGATGTATAGTTATGCCTCTTGTTATTTTTGTATTTTGAGTGAGCATGAGACTTGTCCACGGCCACATAATTGTATTTTGAGGCATTTGAAGACTTGAGTTGTAAATAGACCATTGGTGGTGTAAAATGGCTATGATATTGCAAATGGTTGTAATGGATGCACTCGTAATAAATATGCATGATGGAAGGGCCTAGAGCCTACATTAGTACCTGTGTAAGGTGTATATTAAGTATCAAGGTGTTAGGAGTATGTTACATCACTCATTTTGTGTCCTTAAAGCTGTCATCTGTCATTTTTACTGCATAGTAATCGATTACCTTTCATTGGTAATCGATTACTTGAAACAGAGGACGAAAATTTGAGCTACTATGATCAAAGTAATCGATTACCAGAGATTGGTAATCGATTACCTAAATCAGTAATCGATTACCAATCTCTGGTAATCGATTACCAGAAAACAGGGGAGCCCAAATTGAGCTTCTGACTTCTACAGTAACCTTTGGTAGTCGATTACCTCAAGGATGGTAATCGATTACCACTGTGTTAAACTTTGAAAATGTGTTTTCTAAAATCTAAAATAAATGGTATTGCTTAGAGAGATTATATTTGGTATGTTTTATGCTTCCGCGAGTTTTGCATTTACAATTATGGCGTTGTTTTAATTGATTACGGAAACGGTTTATGTTTAGAGAAAAGAATGTAATGAAAGAAAAAGTTTACCCGTAATTTAATTAACTCAATTACTGTGATTGCAACTGCGCTTAATACCATATGCAATGATAACATTACCGGTACGTAACGGGCTGTTACATCCTCAAATTTATAAGAAGAGAATAGTAAAATAGGGGATGAAGAGATACTGCCTTGGAATTCTTAGACTCTATTTTGATCTTTGTCGTCCACCAAGACTTTAAGCTAAATTTTGATGCGGTTATGATCCTAGCATACAAAAAGAAAATTCTTAGGGCTGTCTCCCTATAGCGCCTTAGTTAACGTCATGGCATGACTTTCTCCCCTTGACCATGCATCTTTAAGACCTGGTATTTATAGGCATAAGGTAGTGCAATTGTTTTCAATTCCAACAATGCAAAATATGAAAATCCTAATTTCTTTTAGGCTGCAATTCAATATGAACATGTTGACAAAAATTACCGAAAGTGACTTTACTTTATACATGATTCTTCTTTTTCAGTGGTTTTCTCCATAGTGCCTTAGTTAAAGTCATGGCATGACTTTTTTGTTGGATATATTAATAATATAATCCAATAATATATTCACCTACAAGCCCAATAGGTGAAAGTATGGTTATTTGGGTCTATATGGGCTGGAGCCCAATAGCTTGCATTGTGGTTTCCTAAGCTGGAGGTAATATTGTCGAGCATTCCAAACTTGATATTTCTTGGTGTAATACTTCAAGCACCTCTAAACCCTTCTCTCTCAAACTCATTTCTCCCCTTGATCATGCATCTTCAAGAAAGAAGACATTTACCTTCTTCCTCATATTTTCATGTCCACGATAATGCTTGAGTCTTTGGCCATTCACCACAAACTTGTTCTTGAAATATGAAATTTCAATCGTTCCATATGGTGTAACATTATTGACTTGGCGAAAAAATAACTTCAACCATGAATTGAAAAGGATAATTTTCTAGCTTGGTGCGAAGATGTTTGCTACCTATTTTTCTTCTTCGTGGTTCCACATCTACACTTCCTAAGATGTAATGACACTAGTTTGACATCAAATTTACGCTATTAGAAAATCATACATTATCAACAGAATTTTTCAAAAAAATCAATTCCATCAAGAATAATGACTAATTTTTTGATAGAAAATATTTCCATTTCAAATAGAGACGAAAATATTTTTTGTCCCTAATAGAGACAAAATGAGAGAGGAAAATATTTTTTGAACATCGCTTGAGGAAAGATACTAAGGTTTCTGTGAATCAATTTGAATTTATGCCAGGAAGATGTACCATGGAAGCCATTTTCTTGATGCGACAATTAATGGAAATATATCGAGAAAAGAAGAAGGACTTACATATGGTGTTTATAGATTTTGAGAAAACATATGATATGATTCTAAGGAAAGTTTTGTGGTAGGTTCTTGAGAAGAAAAAAGTACCATCAAAGTATGTAAAGGCAATCAAGGATATGTATGATAGGGCTACTACATGTGTGAAAACTTATAATGGAACATCAAGTTATTTTCCTATTACGTACGGTAGGTGTGCACCAAGGTTCGACAATCAAGTTATTTTCCTATCAAGTTATTTTCCATAATATGGAACTTACTTAGTTTGATACCCTTATAATCTAAAAATACAAACCGAAGGACTTTGAGATTGTATCGTATAGCAAGTAGGGGTGTAAATAGGCTAGATCGGCCTACAAGGGCCTACGTCGTAGCTTGTATTAGACCAGATTTGGCCTATTACGGGTGTGCATGACAATCATTATGTTCCCTGGCACTGTTTCTGAAAAGAAACAATTCTATTTCTGTGCATTGGAATAGTTTTTGAGAAAAAAAAAGTGTTTGATAACATGTTTTTATTCTGAGAATGAGAATTACTTTTGATAACACAACAAATAATATAATAAAAAATAATTTCTATTGAGCATAAAAAGTTTTCGGATCATCACTTTCTTTTTCATATGGTGAGGTGGTGGTAGCAGCAGTAGTGATTGTGGTAGTGGTGTGAAGATGGTAATGGTAATGGTGGTAGTGACAACAATGGTTGCGGCGATGGTGGTGGTAATAGTGGCGATGATGGTGGTGGTGGTTGGTGGTGGCGTGATAATGGTGATGGTGGAGACAGCAGTGGCTGCAACAATGGTGGTGGTGGTTGATGTTAGTGGCGGTGGTGGTGGCAATGGTGTGGTGATAGCATGGTGGTGGTGGTGAGAGTAGTGACTGCGGCAATGGTAGTGGTGGTTAATGACAGTGGTGGCGTCGTGGTGGCAATGGCGTGGTTGTGGTGATGGTGGTGGTTGTGGCGGCATGGTGGTGGTGGTAGTGACAACAGTGGCTGCGATGATGGTAGTGGTGGTTGGTGACGATGATGATAGTGGTGATGGTGGTGGTGATGATGGTGACATGGTGGTGGTGATGGTGGCGATGGATGGAGGTGGTGGCGATGGCATCGTTGTCGTTGTCGTGGTGGTAGTAACGATAACATTGGGGGTACAACGACGGCGATGACGATGATGGCGGTGGTCGTGTCAGGATGATGATGGTGGTGATGATGATCATAACGGTGAAGAGTGATTGAGAGAAATAAATGTTTCTCATTTTATGCCCGGGAACAAAAAAGCAAAACGGATCAACCCCTCTTTTTGCGTTCTTGCGCCAAAGATCTTACCATTTTCGAAATAACTGGAGCTACATCCATTTTTCTATTTCCATGTCGGGCGGTCCGAAGGGGACCACCGCAACTAAGTGGTTGTTAATGGAGTTGAAGTCACCAAATTCTGAGGAGCCGGTTTCAATTTATATCTACTTCCTCCACATATCGTACCTCAAACCATATTTTCTAAACGAACCAAGGCCAATTAAAAAAATTTATTCTTTTTTCTGTTCTGTAGTACAAAAATTGAACCGGTTCTTCCCGGGAATGAAAAAATAAACTGATTTTGCCAAACGAGTTTTCTATCCATTTCTATTCCTGGGAACAAAAATTAAAAAAACTGATTCCGGGAAGGTTGTCATGCATACCCTACAAATAATCAAATAGAACAGACTTAGACTTTTTTTTAAAAAAAACCTATTTAAAAAGCATGTCATAGGCTTTTTGTACATGTTGGGCCTATAAGCCTACAGCCCAGTCTATATCACATCATTTATTTTAAATAAAATAAATAAAATTAGTATTTTAATAATTTTGAATAATAAAGTAATATTATTTTAGTTATTTTTTAATTATAGAGTGTTTAATAATCTTTTTATCAGGTCATGTGATACAATCTCAATCAATGTTAGTAGACTCGACCCGGTGATCGAATCGGTCGAGGTACTGGATCACTGGTTCAACCGTTTGAACCGGATAAATATATATAAATTTAAAATTTATATTTTATATTTCATATTTCAATTTAAAAAAAATGTCATAAAAAATAAATATTTATAGTATCAAAATCAAACAAATAAAAACAAATGGCTCTTATTTTCACTTTCTTCCACGTAGGTTTTCAAAAATTCAACTTTTATCTTTCTTAAGCACTGGCTTTCAAAATTTCAAATTTCAACTTTTCAAAATCAAACAAATGAAAACAACTTTTCTATCAAATTAAATAATAAAAAATTTGAAAAAGAAGGAGATAAGATAAGAAACGTGTGGTGCATAAAAAACCAAACAAATAAGGGTACATGACAATCTTCCCGGAATGAGTTTTTTTTAATTTCTCTTCCCGGGAACAAAAATGAATGAGAATTGCGTTTGATAAAATCGGTTTATTTTTTTGTTCCCGGATGAACCGGTCTTTTTTTTATGCTGGGGAAAAGAAGAGAATCAAATTTTTTTTGCTTTTCTATTTCTGGGCACAAAAAGAGAATCAGTTTTCTCTCACACTGTCACGACTTCCTTCCCGCTCACACACCAACACCGAACTGTCAGTGGCCTTCAACCACATATCACCTTACCACCACCCCTCCCTTCACCACAGAAGTTCGTGGTCTCCTTTCCTCTCTCTCTCTTGCGATCAGAATTTGATGAAATTTTGCGATTTTTGAAATTGGGGTTAGGGCTCTTCAAAGATTACACATAAATCTCTTAGGCCCCAAGCTTTGAAAAAGATTACGTCTTTTATATAGAGCACCATCATCAATGTTTCTAATCAAGATAATTGAAATAGAACAGATATGCTTATATGCTTTTTATGAATCCTACCTCTCAAATGGATTCTACTTTGACGCAGAAGCTTTGAAAAAGGCAAACAGTTCTCTGTTTGTTTCCCGAGAAAATCACTGAGCCAACACCATCTCCATCGTCAATGGCTTGGGTTCAACGACTGAGCTCTATTGATTGGCACCAAGAATCCTACCCGGACTTTCGGGATTTCTCCGTTCTACCCTTTTTGGCTCTCTTCTTCCACACCGTTCGCTTCTTTCTCGACAGATTCATATTCGAGGTACTACTCTGTTGCTGTTGCTCTTCTCTCTCCTACCAATTCATATGTAAAAATGATAAATGCCATTAAAAAACTCATGTTGCTGAGTTTTTATTTTTTTGACTATTCAGCTGCTTCCATTGACCCTTTTGTTTTTTACTCTAGTCAACTCAACTTATAGAGTTTGGAAAATTTCTCAATGGGAAACAATTCCAAACCTGCAATTTCTTGTAATATAGCAACCCAATTTCTTGGATCTATTTTTTTCTTTAAAACCTTTGTTGTAAAAAAATATTAATTGAGAAGAGGATTGAAAAATAATGGTTAAAACTATATATTAGCATTTGTTGTAAAAAAAATTACACAATAAAATATTTATAATTTTTAGATTTTTTTAAATATGAAATTTGGCCCTTCGGTTAAAATCTGTCATTTGGTATTTTATACAGTTGATGAAATCAATAAACAAAAGTAAAGAAATAGATTTGTATTGTGTTATCAAACGTAATTCTAATTCTCAGAATGAAAAAAAAAAATTGTGTTAACAAACGTAATTCTGATTCTCGGAATTAAAATAAAATATGCTAACAAACGTAATTCTGATTCTCAGAACTCTTCCAAGGCACAGAAATAGAAAAGAATCATTTTTTTCAGAAACAGTGCCAAGAATTAGAATGGTTGTCATGCGCAGCCTAAGTGTCTCTCTTTCTTCAGCACTGGTTTTCAGCTCTTCTCTTTTCATTGTGTCTTACTATCTTCTCTTCAATGGCCAGACATCATCGTTGATATTTCTTCTGACGTCTTGGACTCATTTTTCTTCTTTATCTCCGACACCTTCTCCTCCTCCTTCTTCTTTGTGTATTTCATCAAACCAATCTTCTTTTTGAACCGGCAAGTCATTGATTTTCGTAAAATTGGCCTGTTCTCTCCGATTCATACCTGGTCACACCGAGTCACTTGCATTTCTGATCCATTACTCAACCGAATCGGTCACATGGTCGGTTTGGGGTGTGCATGACAACTTTCCCGGAATGAGTTTTTTTTTTTTAATTTTTATTCTCGGGAACAAAAGTGGATGAGAATTGCGTTTGATAAAATCGATTTTTTTTTCCCGCGATGAACCGGTTTCTTTGTGTGCTGGGGAATAAAAAAAAGAATCAAAAAATTTCTGTTTCTCTATTCCTAGGCACAAAAAGAGAATCAGTTTTCTCACACTCTCACGACTCCGTATCCGCTCACACACCAACACGGAACCATCACTGTTTTCAACCATATCATCGGACGACAAATCCCTCCCTTCACACAGAAATTGCAAATTTTGGAATTTTTTAAATTGGGGTTAGGGCTCTTGAAAGATTACACTTCTGAAACATAGTTGTGTGTGTACTACTATAATCTTGAAATTGATCAAAATATATAATTACTCCATGACTACTTGATCAGTTATCGTGAACATTTTTAAACTTTGGTAACGCTATGATTATTAACGTAATAGGGTAGAAACTGGAAGGATCTTGCTTTTATCGTGCTACATTCTTTATCAAAATAATACGCTGCAAGTAGAAAGCTAAACATGGTGGGATCTCTCCAAAATTGGACCCTATATGACTCAATACTTTTTTGGATTTATCGCGTTTTTTTTGTGTGTGTAAAGGATATGGCTACCCATATATAGGCCATTTGCGAAATTTATATGTAACTTGGAAAACGGGAAAAAATAAAAAAATAAAGAAGAAGACGAAGACATAAAGAAAAAGAAAAAAATGGGTTATCAAACATAATTCTGATTCTCGGAACAAAAATAAAATATGTTAACAAACGTAATTTTGATTCTAAGAATTGTTCCAAGGCACAGAAATAGAAAAGAATCATTTTTTTTCAGAAATAGTGCTAGGGAATAAAATGATTGTCATGCGCAGCCTTAGCAGTTTCTGGTTCGAATCCACCGGTCCGGTTTTTATAACACTGATCTCAATTGTTCACAAATAAATCAACAATAATAATAAGCGATAGGAGAGAAAAATTGTTGGGGTAAAATGTGAGAAAATTTTAATAATTAATTAATTTATGAACAGTTGAAATTATCTCACATGACATATTAAAGGAATATACTACAAGCTATCAAAATATAATTTGAAACGTTGTTGCCTTAACGGTGACAATGGAAGCAATTAATTAACTATCACAATCAATTGATATTTTATGTTGATTAATGTGTCTTTTTTTTGTAAAAGTTACTACAACAATTTATGTGGCGTACATCTTGCACAAATGGGATGCACCCTAGATTGATATTTATTTATTTTTTATAATTTTTGTAAAAATGATTATGATATTTTAGCCATTTTTCTTTTAACTTATAATTATGAGAAAAGTATTTCTCCAATTCTCCAGTGAGCTCAAAACGACGTCATTTTGGGGTTATAAGATTAAAAAATTATAATGATAAAGACTAATATATAACCCTGCAATATATTATAATTACAAAAATACCTTAATTTTTGTCCCAAAACGACTTCGTTTTGAGCTCACTGGAGATAATTTTATCTCCGGTGACTGAAGAAATCCTTTACTATAATTATATATTTAGTTTTTAGACTTATTAGTTTTAACATGTTATCGCCTAGTTGGTGGAGCCATGCATGGAAGTAGCCTTAGTTTAAGTATATTTCTTTAATACAAACTCTATCTCTTAACTTTCAGTACAATTATATTTTTTTATAAATAAATGTTTTTTCCCTCTTAAACATAAAGTAACAGTTTGATGAATTGATGATTTTTACGGGCAAATTAGCAATGAGTCAAAGAACACACCAATTGAACTGTGACAAAGAATTTGAATTATATAGTTCTAAAGCACACCATCATTGATAAATGTACACACCAACAATGAATCAATACTACCCTAAAAAATAATTCATCAAAGTTTAATAGCCATAAGATCAATAGATGAGTCCCAGCAAAACCTTTTGTTTTGTTTATTGTACAATATACAAAAATTGTACAAAATAGAGCCTAGTAAGAAAAGATTTTTCAAGATAATATCAATCTTGATCCAAGTGCAGAAGGATGAAACAATTGATGTTTGCAATGCAGTATTACTGAAAGCCCCAATTTTTTCAAAATGAAAGAACCCAAATTGTGTCGCTCAAATTCAATACCCAAATTGGCTGTTGATTTTTTTTTTTTTTTTTTTTTTTGGAGATTATCCTCCTCGAATAATTCCATAGGTTTATTGTGGATTAATTCGGAGTTCGGGGCTCCAAGATTAAGGTTTTAAATCCTTCCAACATTATTTTTGAGAGGAGTTTAAAGCTTTAATCCAAGACTCACACCAAATTCCGGATTAGTCCATAGAAAAATTAGGAGATTACCGGAAGCTATTCTCTGGGAAAAAAAATTCAACAGCAAATGCTACTCACAATTTTATCAAAGCTCAGCACCAAAATCAATTGAGGATTTCAAGCTCAAGCTCAGAACATCTAGGTTAAGGATTAGGGATCAGGTTGAGTGAAATATCTTTTGTTAGAATTAATTTCAATATAAAAAGTTTGATTTTGAAAAAATACATTATTTTGTCACCAAGCGATGAATGTGTCATTTTGCTACTAAATGAATGTCCACATAAAACAAAATCCCGTTATCTGATTTTTTATTTCAATTTTATTTTCTATGAAATATCGGACATATCCTTAACTATTTAAATTTTATATTCGGAATACCCATAGACTTTATTTTGTATACTCGTAATTAAAATCTTCTTGCAACTCTTAGAGAAACATCCTTGTTAACCAGCACATAAAATATCAACAAATTATAAGAGCTAATTTATTACCTGCAACGTTAACATTAATTATATCCCCATTATTATGAATAAATTTTTGGTGCTACTGTTGCACCAAAGATTCAGTACATCCCACCAATAGAAATATAATATGTTAGCTAAAGTTTGCTTTTCTTTGCCAAATTTTCTCTCTCTCCTATGATATGTAATGCTCTCATTGATGGGATGCACTGAATCTTAGTGCAACAGTAGCCATTATTATATCATTAGTTCACCATTAATCAATTAATACTGCCCTTAAAAATAATTCATCAATGTTTAATCGCCATAAGATCAATAGATAAGTCAGAGGAAAACTTTTTGTTTTGTTTCTTGTTTGACCGTCCATGCAAACCGAAATAGTTTAGTAATATATGTTGTTTGATATGCATAATAATCACTTGATTGAACAATGCACATAAAATGTTGCAAAAAACAATTTTCGAAGAGCCTCATTTAAAAACAAAAAAATAAAATTATGTGCCGATAATATATTATTTTTTGACATTTTTAGTCATTATTATAACAATAAAAATCTCATTAATTTCTTGATCTGGTAAAGCATTTGATAGTCTGAAAACCTTTAAATCTTATTTTTTGTTGAAAAAAAGTGACACCACGTGGTGCTGTAAGATAATTAATTACGTACTTTAAAGCAGCTTTGCCATCGAAAAATATATAATATATGGGATAACATTTTTTTTCATATATATGATTTCCGTATTATGTTATAACCTCTAGCAGATATTAAAAACGAAAAAGGAAAACAAAAAATCTCTAACAAATTTTCGCATAAAAAGGAAATTGCTAGATAGACTATTATTGTTGAGATAAAATACCAACTGCCTGCAAGTTGTTGTTCCTATAAATAACTATAGAGAGTTGTTTAATGGCTTGCATTGTCGCATACCCAGGTTGGTCATCAACTTTGTGTGGAATTGGCATTAAGTTACGCCAGATATGCTATTGTCAAGTTCTACTATAAAACAAGCGGACAAGACTTCCATGTGTACACAAAATTATCTCCATTTCCAAATTTCAAAAGTTGTTTGGAATCTCGGAAAAGACCAAATCTCTACCATGGTCATTCCCTCCTCCTATTCTCGTGTGGTATGCAATTCTCGTCATCCAATTTTTGAGCATATTTATGTTTGAATCTTGAATTGTTTATTATAAAGTTACATGAAATAATAACATTAGAATACAAGCTTTATTCGTAAATAAAATGAGTGATAATTGTTAATGATTTATGTATGTATAGGTGAGCATGGGGTTTATGTTTAAAGCAATGATGCTTTCCTCATCAATACTAGTGTTTCTATCGAGCACAACATACTCATCCTTTGTATTGGATCCCGAAACTCTTCTCAGGACATCTTTGAAGAAAACTAATTTGTTAATTAATGAATCTAAAAAAGGTCATATTGAGTCATATTATGAGGATCCCAAAAGACACATCAAGTCAGCAACTTTCGTGTCTAAAAAGTTTAAAATGGGACCAGGATCAGTTGTGGAGACACAAATGGTAGATATTGATTTCCCAAGAGGTCATGTTGGTATCAAGAGTTTTGATGCTGAACTAATTGATGAAAAAGGGAATCCTGTGCCTTTGTATGAAACTTACCTCCATCATTGGTTTGCTTTAAAATACTTTGACGACCCAAAATCAACTAAAAGACTTAAGGAAAGAGCCATTTTTGTGAGAAACCAGGGAACATGCCAAGGTGGTATTCTTCCACATTATTGGGGCTTGGGAGGTGAATCACGAGGAACAACCTCAAACATTCCAGATCCTTTTGCAGTAGAAGTAGGTAATTCTGCAGAAATTCCTAATGGGTTTGAAGAGAAATGGTTCTTCAATATCATGGCCATTGACACACGTGGCGTACAAGATAGGAAAGGTTGTTCCGAATGCAGATGTGACCTTATGAATATCACAAAAGATTTTCTTAGTGCCAAAAAGGGTGTTGATGGCAAACCATTGAACCCTGATTATAAGGGAGGAATCTTTTGTTGCGATGACAAGTTACAGTGCAAATTGAGAGAGGGGTTTCAAGCCCCAACTAGAAGTCTTGCCCTGAGATACAAAATAAGGTGGGTTGATTGGGACAAAATTCAAGTCCCTGTTAAGGTTTATATACTTGATTCCACCGATAAGGTCAGGTCGAATGGCTCCAAAACAATCCATGAGTGCAAGGTAAATAACTTATGTTTATATACATTTAAATTTTAACTACACTGTTCAATTTCAATGTCAATTGAATTCCAAAATCTATTAATTTGTTAGGATTGTGTGAGTATCAAATATTTGTCAATTTGTTACAGGTTGAATATGATATTCCGAAAAATGGGAATAACAACTCCCCTCATGTCCAAAAAGCAAATATCCCAATGGAAAAAGGCGGTTATCTCATCTACGGCACTGCTCATATGCATACCGGTGTTGTTAACGCAACTTTGTATGGACAGGTGAAGTTCAATATTCGCCATCATTCTCATGATTATAGAATTTTTATTTTTTATTTTTAAATTTGTGTGCTTCATTTGTATTAAAGTCATAAATTTGCTTAATATTCCATACAATTGTAGGAAGACATATATTGTATTGTGTCTTCACTTCTAAAATTATGTTTTTTGATTAATTTAGGATGGAAGGATTTTGTGTACTTCAACACCAAAATATGGAACGGGAAAGGAAGCGGGAAATGAGGAAGGTTACGCTGTT